>NC_141766.1:26700912-26928412 GCF_982258835.1 Parasteatoda tepidariorum
ACTAAGAAAAATGTTCAAAATTATTTTTAGAACAATTTTCAAGGCAATCAAACTGGTTTTGGTGTTCTTCTAAATTAATTCATGAGACATATACTTACTAAGGTCTAAAGCTATCATTAAAACTTGACTGCACTTAAAATTTAATAAATCAACTCATCGTATAGAGATATCAATATTCTTCGATACATAGTAATATTTTTTTCAATTTAGCTAGTATAAATCTTACATTTGTTTGTATTTTCGGAGCCAAAATGAAAATTATACATTTAGGATTATAACGTTTCTTTAAATATCATTATCATTTATACTTGCAATATCATCATGTTCGATATTTATCGTTAACAATAGTATGTACAACATTATTGCATTCGATATTGATCGACATTATCGCATTCGATACTTTGCCTATAATAATCGTTATACTTCGTTGTCGTTATCCATTCGAAAAGTATCGTAAAACCCGATTTTTTTTCTTTGTAATCTCCGTAAAACATCAGATCAATATCAGATTTGCGGCTTCATCAATGACTAATTTCGTAGTTCTATAATTAGAAACATAACTCTAAAGACAACTGAACTACGTGATATAACGCCAAGGCAAAATCTTCTTCTAAGAGGACTTTCAGAGGGAGCATTACAACAACAGCCGCTCATGATTAGCCCGACGGCAGGAGAACTCTAACCTACATTCCGACTATCACTGGTGATATATAATGTTGCTGGCTCGAGATTTGAACAGGGTTGAACCATTTCAACCTGGGTCACCACATTAAACAGATGCAAGTGAACATTGGTAAACAACCCGGGTCTTCGGCATGGTATAAACGATTTTTATTTTTATTTTGTTTATTTCCAATGAGCTGCACAATCGGTCTCGCCGATGAGCAGACCTAGTGCGTTCTCCAGAGGTGGTATCCACTCTTTCAGGACCATCACAATGGGTGAGATACCGTTGGTCATGTTAATTTGGACGTCTAGTTTCTGCCACACTAGATGGCAGCACCGAGACTCTATTTGGATGCTAAAATGCACTAGGAATTTAACTTTGTGGGAAATGCCAAGAGCCAATAAGGTACTCCAGGGATCTTTTACATGCCGCATAATCATACGGCAGGGCCGCTGAGGAATTTCTGCATCCCGAAAATCCAGTGTCTGGGCCTGGGATCGAACCCGCAGACTTGGGCTCAGAAGGCCGACAACTAACTAACTGCGCCACGCAGCCACTTTTGACGATATATCGTGGGATATTGACGATATATCATGGGAATAATTGTTACCCGCAATTATTAAGAGAAATTCGCGTTTCGCTATGCATCGATTGTTCTCTCAGCACTAGTTAACAAGCAGTTTCTGACGGAAGGCACATCTTTTCTGTAAGTTAAATTTTTAAAGTCAGTTTTAATAATTTATACAACTTGTATAAATCCAAAACTGTAGTGGGATGACACAAAATGTAAATAAATTATTAGTCTTACAAAATGCAACATAAAATTACATTACATGTTTTTCAAAGATTTCTAAGTATTCAGTAAAATATACGTAGGGAGTTTCAAAAATAAATAAAATAATGGTATGAAAAGATTTCAATATGTTACGGTAGCTTAGAATTTTTTATAAGTTTTCAACCATTAACAACATCTGGTAATAAGGATATTCGTGGTAATGATATCTTTCATCCCCTAAGCGATATCTCGCCAAAGTTTCTTTTAAAATTTATGCGCGAATAATAGTCGTGCGCTTGAATCCCAATTTTTGATGCCAAATAATTCTCTTTTTTTATTTCAATTTATTTTATTTATTTAGAAAAAGTTATGCATCGCAAAATGTTAAAATTTCATCATCTTGTTGCAGGATTGTGTTCGAGAAATAAAAAATTCAAGAAGCAATACAATTTTTCAATATGAGATTATTGAAAAGTTTAGTCAAGCAGATAATTATTAAAATATTTTTTTCTCTTTTTTATAAATAAAATAAATATTTTTTATTTTTATGAAATAATTAAAAAAAAGTATTTTTGCGTTTTTTATTCATGTAAAACTTGTTATTTATCGAGTATTTAATTTATTCACTATTATTATTATATTCTCAATTTAGCTATTAAAAATATTTTATTCATCTATCTTTTATAAATTTCACATACTTATGCATGTTCGGAATTTAAAATTATCAAAATATCTGATTTTGAATATTTTTTTTCTTTAACTAAACTAAATAAAAATTCCTATTTATTTTAATTTTATAATAGTTAACTTTATTTTTATTTCTATCTATCTATCTATATCTCTCTCTCTTTCTATAAATATATATATATATATATATATATATATATATATATATATATATATATATATATATATATATATATATATATATATATATATATATATATATATATATATATATATATATATATATATATATATATATATATATATATATATATATATATATATATATATATATAGAGAGAGAGAGAGAGAGAGAGAGAGAGAGAGATAAATAGATAGACAGATAGATAGATAGATATTACGCTTTTGTTCCTATTGATAAAAACTGAACATTCCATTTTTGAAAATATTTTGATT
The DNA here is from genome assembly GCF_982258835.1 of Parasteatoda tepidariorum. Lineage (NCBI taxonomy): Eukaryota > Metazoa > Arthropoda > Arachnida > Araneae > Theridiidae > Parasteatoda > Parasteatoda tepidariorum. The sequence goes on from NC_141766.1 coordinate 26,703,498, forward strand.
TAATTATTCAGTAAAAAACGTGTATTTAAATTCATAATAATAAAGAACTTTATAAAATATTTTATAAAAAAAATACTACGAGATTGAAGGTAAAAATCAAAATAAAATAATAATCTGAAAGAAAAGTTTGAATTGATGATCGATTGAGTATCATATGCTGTAAATGGAAATTTTCAGATAAAAATTAAGAAGTCATAATTCAATCTTTTTTTCGGTTACTTTTTAACAAAGAATATAAAAAACGTAAAAAGGTTAAGGAAAATAGTTTTATAATAAATAAAGGAAATATTACCGAATTAATTAAGTGAAAAAACAGTTATTAACTGTCATAAGTTGAAATAATCTAATAAAAATAAATATATAAAAGAACGTGATTAAATTAGAAAAAAAATTAGTACAATAAAATTTAAATGAATGAAAATAATATGGTTAGAAAATAAAAAACTAATGGAATTGGTTTACTTCTTTAATGGGATTAAATTTAAAATATAATATAATTCTTAACTTATGATCTTCTCAAATATAATACTTGTCACAAAAAATAATATAGGACTTCGCCTTCAGTAATTTCTCTTAATAGTTTCCTTTGACGTAATTAATAATTTAATTTGCTATTTTCATTTATTTCATTTAATTAATAAATTCGATGCTTATTCATAATGTATTTCCTTAATACTATTATTCCTAAAATTCAAATTAAGATATTAAATACATGTATCAAATTTTAAGGATGAAGACCAGTGCTTAGAAAGAAATTTTAAAATGCTGTTAAAATCACATTCATGGGCAAGCTAAAAAACAGCATTTTGGTTTCGATCCTGGTACAAGAACCCTCGTTCTGTCGGTCTTGAGATTGTTAGATTAGCCTTCTCAGCAATAATATGTGCACAACTTCAAGGAATTAATTCGCTTTATTAGGTGGGCCTTGTTTGCATGATAAAGTTCTGGTTGTTTAACCATGTTGGGGAAAACAAGTTAATAAACGGTTTTTTTAGGGTTAACAGCTTGAATACCATCTTATTCATGGTAATTTGACTGTTTAGTTTTAATAACGTAAAATAACAATTTAAAAAGTTGTTTTTTAGACACCGCTTCGATAAATTTCTAAAATGCAGCAATAAAAAAATAGTAACAGAGAAAAATCGAGAAACAGAAGAAACAGACATTCAAAGTAAGGAATTTTGAAGAATTCACTCCGTTTTCGCTTTGCATGTTTCAATAGAAAATTCCATAAAACATATTAAAAATTAAAAAATATATTTTTGCACTGTCTAATAAGTTTATGAAAATAAGTAAGTTCATTTTAAAATTCCATTGTCTCCCTTGAGACCATGATATTATAGTTAAATTTGTCATCAACCCTAAGAAAAGTATTTGAGAAAAATTGAATTTATAACATATAAACAAATTTCTAACGCTTCTCCCATTTTTCACTTTATATGAAAAGTCCATAAAATTAATTAAAAAGTTTAAAAAAAAATTTTTTTACATTTCAAAAGCTCATTATTTCTTTTTAAAAATCATGCAATTGTAGTAAAAAATAATCATCTGTCCGACTTATCGTAACAGAGAAAAATAGAGTTTATGACAATTAAAGTGAAAGTATTTTTAAACATACTCCTTTTTTGTTCTTATTTTACAACAATAAAGACCATAAAGCTTATTAAGGAAAAGAAATTTCATTCTTGATGCCAAAAAAATCCACTGTTTTTTCAAAAAAAATGTATTTTCTAAGTCAAATATTGCCATCAGCTTCACAAATCGTAACGGAGAAAAATCGTATTTATGACTTAGAAAGTAAGCATTTTCGGGCATATTTTTATTTTTTATTTTTATGCCTTCCAATAATAAAGTCCATAAAGCTTATTTAAATGAGTTAATATCTTTTATCATCTTGCATAAATATCCAAACTTAAAATACCTTTCGAGTATTGAACAGGAAAAAAGGCAATGAATAAGATTCAATGCCTTGGAGGTAATATAAAATGCTTTCATAAGCGGAACACAAGGCATTTTTACTCAAATAAATTTGAATGGAACATAAATAACGCGCTTAACAACCAGTTGTATAATTCAACCATTATACCAGTAATAACATATAAAGACAATTCTCCGCTGAACACTTTCATAATAAAAATTTTGAATTAAAACATTAAAGATGATTTAGATGAAGAGAGTATGCTAGACAAAGTTTCTGAATAAAGCTTTTAATTTATTACGAAGCATTTCTCTTCATAAAAAGCAAAACCTTAACTCTGAATTCCTTCAACGGCCTTTAAAGAAGAATGAAAAAGCAAATTCTTATCTCTTTTACCATTGAATTTTCCATTTATCACAATTTTTTTTTCTTGCCATTTTACATTAAACGTCCCTTAAATGAGGTGATAAAAGTCATTACTCTACGCCAAGCGTACGTCAGAAGCCGTAGATTTACTGCCTCCTGCCCAATTTTAATTTCAAAGCTGGCGATGGCTTTGCTTTGATTTTAATTTAGTTATTTAAATGATGCTAAGATTAAGAATCTCCCTAGATGTAGGTTTTTGTTGCATACAAATAAGCTATAAAATTACTTATTTGATACAGTGAGAGCATAAACTTAGCATCTGAAAGAGTATTGAACTGATAACTGATACTTTACTTGTTTTTGGTTTTTTATTGTTTCATAACGCACTTGATTTAGTGAATAAAAAAATTACTCGGTACTTTCTTTATTTAATATTACTCTGATTTTCCAATTATACAAAGTTCTCTAATTTAAGTATTTTCAAGGCAAAATGTGTTTTTATTCCTTACAAATAAGCTATAAAATTACTTATTTGATACAATGAGAGCATAAACTTAACATCTGAAAGAGTATTGAACTGATAACTGATACTTTATTTGTTTTTGGTTTTTCATTGTTTCATAACGCACTTGATTTAGTGAATAAAAAAATTGCACGGTACTTTATTTATTTAATATTGCTTTGATTTTCCAATCATATAGACGAAGTTCTCTAATTTAAGTATTTTTGTGACAAAATGTGTTTTTATTAAATGCAAATAAGATATAAAATTACTTATTGATTCATTGAGACCATAAACTACACATCTAAAAAAGTATTGAGCTGATAACTGATATTTTATTTGTTCTTTTAAAGGTTTCACAACGTGCTTGTTTTAATGAATAAAATAAATTTACTTGGTTCCTTATTTATTTGAATATTACTTTGATTTTCCAATTACATAGATCTCTAATTTAAGTATTTTTGAGACAAAATGTGTTTTTGTTTCATATAAATAAGATATAAATTACTTATTTGATTGAGTGAGACCATTAACTTAGCATCAAAAAACGTAATGAACTCATAACTGATACTTTATTTGTTTATTTAAAAGTTTCATAGCGCAATTGTTTTAGTGAATAAACTAAATTTACTCAGTACTTCATTTATACACAAGTGGGCGACCTTTGTGCTAGAATACAAACTTAGGTAAGCAACGTTTAAGAGCACAAAAAAATATTTATATTAATAAATATTTTTCGTGCTCTTAAACGTTGCTTACCTTAGTTCAGTACTTCATTTATTTGAATATTACTTTAATCTTCCAATTATATAAAGAAAAGTATCTTATTATTTATAATACAAATATAATTTTTGTTACATAAAGCTAAGCAATAAAATTACTGATTTGATCCAGTTAGATTATAAAATTAACAGGTGACACATTATTGAACTAGTAGCTAGCATTTTATTTGATTTTTAGACATTTAATAACTCACTCTTGATGGTATGGGGTGTTGAACTATGGATGTTGCTTCGTAACTATAATGACCTTCTTGTTATAAACTTCAAATGATGGTATCAGCGGGATTTTATTTTATTTTATAACAGTCATTGAACAGCCGACCCTATTTTTTGGATTTACGACTATTAATGTACTTAGTAATTTTGAACCCAAACCAGAAAACAAGTGATCTCTTATATCAAGTATTGGGACAGAGTTGCATTTGTGGAGGATTCTTTGATGATACTAGCCCGCATTTACGTCACATGGAGTGGAAAACCACGAAAACCTCCCACGGTTATCCTGGCGACAAGGAAAGTATAATTCACGATCCGTCTACCATTGAAGATATTTAACGTCATTACTGTGGTCGGTGCAAGCCGGGTGGGGATTTCATATCTAGCAACCGTCTCTGGAATTCGAACCCGGTTCATCTCATTTGAAGGCGGAAGTCCTATCCACCTATTAGTTGAATTTGTAGATTTTCTTGACAATCCCATTAACTGAAAAAATTATTAAAAAATAAGTCAGCGAAATAACTAATTTGTTTTAAGATTATAATACTCATAATAATAATACATGTTTTAAAATAATATTTTGCCCGAATAGCTTCTAATGAGGGGAAATACAATTTTAACTTCAATCAAAAGAATAAAAAAAAAACTAATTACATCCATTAAATACATTGAATGACTTAGTAGACTGTATAGTTCTATTGATACTCCATAGAATTATTAAAACTAAAGATTCCAATAAAAACTCTTAAAAGGAAGCTTCTCTTCGAAATAAAACTAACCACTCCTAGCCGTTATTTCATAAATGACATTCCCGAACTAATTTAGGACATTACTTTTATAAACCATGTCTGAGCTATAACTGCTCTTTGCTGCTATATCCAACAATCGTACCATTTTCTTCAATCTTGAAACATTGTACTTATACCCTAAGAGCAATGAAAGAAACCATTAATCTTATGACGTCATAAGATCTATCAATGGTTTCTTATTATAGACTTCCATCTGGTACCAATATTGCAGTAATTCCCAAAGCACAAATTCTAGTTTTACGCTGCGAAACTTCAAAATGTCTTTTAACTTTATAACGAAATCAATCCGAAACGCAGCAAGATCCAGTCAATTACATAAAGACTTTTGAGTACTCTTAAAACTAACTGTTAGTGTGCTAGTAGTACACTATGACGTATCGAAATATTTTTTTTTCTTTTTTGCAATGAGAAACCTGCATGCGTTGGGTAATCTTGAAATGCTGATTATTTTGAATAGCTTATCACTTAAAACTATTGAAAATCAAATCAGCATTTAAAAAATTGACCTGAATTTTCTAAATTATACCTTAAAATTAGATTAAAACGGAACTAACTTCATATGACGCAAAAGATATAATGTTAAAATTCATTTTCAGGATAAATGAAAGGACCACAGCTTGCCATGTAGCAAAATGTTGGTGTTAATAGACGTGTTTTGATTTTGATTTTATTTATTTGTCAAAATTGCTCTAAAGTTTTGTTATAGGATTTGGAATTTTAATAAATTTTATAATTTTAATAAATCTTAGCTCCGTTATTTATTTATTTTTTAAATTCTTAAAAACCTACTAACCTGACGCAAAAGTGAATATTTTTTTTCATTTGTTATAATATTTCATGAGAAAGATTTTCAGTCTTAAAATGTTTACTAGAGATACAAATGTTTCTTAACTCCTTCATTTTTTATTTAATTATTTCTTTTTCCTAATTCTTGAAGGCGTTTACCCCTTTCATTCCTTTTTTCAACACTTAATAACTTTTTCCTCCGACAAATAACATGAAAATGAGATAAAATATTTTTTAACTCTAAAATTTAGATTTCAATATAGTTAAAAAAACAAGTGAATATTCTTTTTGGATTCAGAAATTAAAATAAAATGATATAAGTGGATGAATGAAAAGAAAATATTCATTAAAAAATACTCGTGCACAATTATCCTCTAAGAATAAAATCCGTTCATTTTAAGGAATTAAAAAAAATTACGCTTGATGGCTTTGCTCCAATCCTGACATATTTCTCCTTTTGGAACACTAGAACCAAATTTGTATTATGAGTAAAATGTCGAGTTGCTGCGCTGCAATGTGATACAATATATAAATGTGAGTCGCGCTAGGGGTAGAGCGTTCGCCTTCCAATAAGGTGAACCTTGATGGCTGGTCCATACGAATTCCGCATCCAGCTTGCACCGACCACAGTGCTGACGTGAAATATCCTCAGTGGTAGACGGATCATGTGTTAGAGTCGCCTTTCCGTCAGGCTAACCATGGGAGGTTCCCGTGGTTTTCCTCTGCATGCAACGCAAATACGAGTTAGTTAAATCATAAGGTCCTCCACGAAGGCAAATTTCCCCCAGTACTTGAGCCAGGAGTTCCCTTAACTTTTGAATTGGGTTCAAAATTACAAGGCTACCTAACTGAACATTAGTAGTCGTAAAATCGAAAAATTGTTTCTTCTGTTCAACGACGGTTATAAAATAAAATAAAATATCATGCGTGTATCAAAGAATGTAGCAATGGGAAGAAGTTCAGCCCTTCGAATACGTAACTAACACGATGAGTTGCTGGGTGTGGTACGTTATACCAAAAACTCAACTTACAGGACAACTCTACATGCATGGTTGGGTATGAAGCTCTCCGGCAACTGCCATTTTTTTCTTTCTATATCAAAATGTCTTAGTAGATTTGGTCAACATGAATGATATAAAAGTATTTTCATAGAAATATCTTTAATAGTACAGTACTGTTCATTAATAGTGTAAAAATGTAGATCAAACCAACAATAATCAAAAACCGAACATTTTTCTTCTTTACCCCAACCCCAGACCATTGTAGTAATCCATTTAAAGAATCTCAGGTTTTGTACTCCTAAATGTTGTTTTCTCCTTTAAACACAAGGACTTAACTTTACGTAGGGGGACTGGTTTACATTATGTCTATGGAAGCTGGATTTCTTCCTTACTTCTTCTTTACTTGTAGTTAGTGCATGAAGCCCTTTTTGAGAATTTGTATTAATGTTCTTCTTGGGGTCATTGTATGGGTCATTGTATCGGAAGGTGATGGGAATCGCTGTGTACCCTAATTCTTACGTCATCAGAGGAAAATGGAACTTTTGTGTTTTTGGGGGTGAGGCTAAACAAGAGATTTTAAATATTAGTTACAAAATAACTGCTAACCTTATTGATCTGAAATTCATGCTTATCGTCAAAAAATGCAATGAATTAATGTTTTAAATAATAATATTAGAAGAAACAAGCAGGTATCGTATTGCAATGTTAAAAAAGAGCAGGAATGTTATTTGATACATAAAGCTAACTGCACGATGTTGGCTGTGTTCCACGCGAAAGGAAAATAAGCTCTTTAAAAAAAATTAATTTGTGTGCAATTGAAATATTTTCGTTCTAAATAAAATATAAAATGCGGGTTTGAAATATGAATAAAAAGTACAATGCATGTAATCATTTATTCCAAGAGGAAATTATTTCTATCATTGATTACTTAAGAAAGGTTTTCTTCTGGCACCACTTTCGTGTTAATTCACAAAGTACTATGTTCAGTTAGTCTCCGCAAAATTCAAAATATTTACTCATTTATGTACTTACTTTTTTAAGCTAAATTACTCTGAAATGTAGTACAATTTAGGTGATTATAAAGAAGACTTTTAGTGGTTTTTAAAATGATTCAAAAGAAAAAGTAGTACTTCATCAATAAATTCTGAAAAAAAAAAATGTTTTTTTGGTTTTGTTTTTCTTCTTTGTTTTGTATCATTAAGAGGGGGAAAATGTCCACTGTTTCCTAAAGTAAATTACAGGACACAATCTTTGAATGTTGAAACCGAGACACAAACAATTAAAATTACATTAATAAAGAAAACAATTGTTTCGATGTATTTATAAATTAAATACCTATACTGCAAAAGATTCAGGATCAAATTACTGCAAAATACGGCAGCCCTCAGGGTGCCAGTACTTTTTACAGTGAAATCCATTTTATCGTAAAATTTTGCTGATCACATTTTATGATACCGTAATTTCTACAATAATATTTACTTTGAAATTTGTTAATCACTAAATATTACAGTAAAAACTACGGTAAAAAATTTTACTGTAAAATGGATTTTACGGTCGATGTACTCAGAGTGCTTGTACTTTTTTACCGTAATTTGATGCGGACTTTGTTACAGTGTTTGTGCGAACTGGAATCTGCAGTTTGCACAAGCACTGTAAAAATCCTCATCTGCATAAGAAATTTTCTTTAAAGTTATGATATTTAATTATCGTCCACATGATCTTGCTACTAATTCAACATATTAAAAGAGAATAAAGTATTCTCACTACAGTTTAGTCTAGATGGATAGTTGTCAATATTATATTTATATCTTTTACTTCATTTCCATGGGGCATTTAAAAGTATAAATTCTGAAACTAACATCAAAAATTTTTTTACTAAACTAGTATTAAATTATATTTGAAATATTTTATCATTTTTACAAATTTTCAAAATAATAAATTTAAAAACTTCCATATATAACTTAACAAAGTCAACTGTATTATACACTACTTGACAATTAACTTTGACAGCTAAAAGCGTGAAGTTCCTTCATTAGATTAAATTTAATGAATCAAGCAATGAGCGTTTCGTTGGAAAAATAAAAGCAAACGCGAATCAAAATTGCTGCAGTACTACTCATATATTCGTTAATATTCAACGCAAATTCACAGAAACAAAAGAGCTCTTAATGTCATGGTTTAATTTTCGAAATTAATTTACTCGGTTGGCTCCAACCTTTTCCTCTGTAAACAACCACATTATTGCAAACTCTAGGATGCGAGACTAATTTAGCTGCCGAGTTATGTGAAGCTTTTAAAACAAAGGATCTTCATTATATGCTGTATCCCAATCAAAGAATTTGGGTATTTGGTAGCATTGTCAATAAATATATACTTTTAAAGTATAAAAGAATTTATTATTGCAAATAATATATATATATATATATATATATATATATATATATATATATATATATATATATGTAAGTTCAAATTGAAGATGAAAACAAAGGAAAATTATAGACGTATGCAAAATGGGGGACGGAAATAATAATGAAAAAAATAACAAACAACTGAAAAAAAAGGATAACTAAAAAAAAAGGATGAAATTTTTTGCGGTTATAATCAACGAATTATATGTGGGCTGATGAAAAGATTATATCTTTTATTTTCCGGTTTTTTTTTAAAAAAATATCATCCTTTTTTTTTTTTTTAATTAGTTGTTTGTAATTTTTTTCATTATTATTCCCCCCCCCTTTTGCATACGTCTATAATTTTCCTTTGTTTTATCTTCAATTTGAACTTATCTAATGAGTTCTGTTTACTTGCAGCTTATGCTCAATAAATGAAACTTATTGTTTTTCTTAACTTTCTTCGTGTTTTCTGTATCTATTTATTTTATTGCATATATATACGTATATATATATATATATATATACGTATATATATATATATATATATATATATATATCCGCCATGAAAAAAAATTATCTGTAAAATAATTTTTTTGGAAAAAAATCTGATGTACCGTAATTTTCACAGTAACAATAACCGTAAAATCACTGAATCATTATAATTAAATAAATATTACTTTGAAAATTGAGGTTTACTATTTCAACGGTAAAAATGGGTTTTACGTTAAAATGTATTTTGTAGATGATGCAACGGAAGTGCCGATATTTTATACCATAATTTGATCTGGAATTTTTTACAGAACTTGTAAAATTTTTAAACGAAATATGAGTCTACCTGAAAATGAGTAAATAAAATAAGAAAATACATATTTACATCAAATTTTATGGATTACTTTCTAAGATGCCAGTGTGCCGGATCGAATGGTTGAAAGATTCTTATATTTTTGGCGATGATTTTTTTATATAGTTATTAACCGTTTATAATTGAAAAAACAAACTAATGCAAGAAATTTCATTTATTCCCTAATTAATTTGCTAAAATTTAAACTTAATATCTTTGAGCTAAAACATAAATCAACTTGAAAAAGAAAAGAAAATAATAATCCAAATTTATTCATGACTCTCTTGAATATGTCTTCAATATACAAACATTTCATAATTTTTTTAATGTCAATAACTGATATATTTATGCGCTAAAAATATAAAGAGTTAAATGAACAAGGCACAGAATAAATTTACGATAGGTCGACTCTCAAAAGAAAATTGTAAAATAAATAATCTCAAATTTGCTCACAACATACTAAAGTACATATACATCTTTGGCAAATGAAACCATTTAATAATTGCTATCTCTAAAAATATATTTTTAAATTTTTCCATTAAAATTATCAACAAATCGTATAAATATTGTATTCTTTGAAATTTTTGTGAATTTCGTATAACATTGAAATTACTTTATTTAGTGACAATCCATTATTTGTTTTTATATTGACCCTATGAAACCTTTATAAACTAGTTAATTTTGGTAATCTATACTCCAATAATTTTTCTTAATATAACACTAAATTAATAACACTTGTATGGACAAATGATTGCTTGAAATTCTATAAATATTTTGCTCTTGTATTAATATTTTCTATTAATATTCTTTTAATTCTATTAATTGTTTACAAGTGAAGTCTTAAACATGTGACACTTCATGTATTTCAATTTTATTGAGTCTTTGCACATCTTATAAAATTGATAAATAAGTACATAATATCTCTTTGATTTACCTTGATCTTTATGCATCATGTAATTATCAACAGTTACATAAACAAATGATTGAGTAAAATTCCCTTAATATTTTAAGGAATTCATATTAGTTATTTAAACAGGTGAACTCTCATTTATTAATATAATATTCACACTTAAAAATTAATAAATAAATAGATTATATGGACGACCATAATGTCTATCTTTACTAGGTTATGAACAGTTATATTAGTAAATAATTGCATGAAATTCGACTTATATTAAAATGCACAAGTCATGCGGAATGTATACATAAAGAATTCCCATGTGGAATACATGTGAATTCTTCAAACAAGTTACGCTCCATTTATTGTCCTTTTATGGAGCTTTTTCACCTCTTAAAAAATCGATAACATTTTTCCGGAAAGCATTTTCTCAAGCCTTCTCTTAACCAATCAAAACAGTTTGATTCCTCAACTCACGGGTCAACAAAATCTCATTCTTCGACTATAATCTTGTTATATACGTGAAGAAATTTGATGATCAGGGCAGCGAAGAAACATAAGCAATTTATCCGATTCTAATATCTGACATGCATTGTTAGAAGAAAAAAAAGAACATTATTTTATTGGAAACCACCCTTCCTCTTTCAAAAATACCCATCACAACTGCTACAAAAGTGTTTTCACACGATTTTTTGAATACTAGAAAAATATTTTCTCTTAAAAGTAAGATTGGCTAAAATTTGGCGTTATCTTTTAACCTTCGCAAGTCGCCATCGATTGAAAAGACTTTCCCCTGTGCGCATGGCGGTTCTACGCTTATTGCTTTACGCGATTTTCTTTTCTCCACCGTTAACGAGCTACCGTTTGCCTTAAACGTAGTAAACACACTAAATGGCAATTGTTTCAACTGAAGAAAGAAGACCGCCTGCGTTTCTTTAGCTTTATCGGAAAACGGGAAAATACCAAAACGTGAGGACAGGAATTCCTTCGAATTTTATACCAGAAGGGGTTTTTCAGAAATTTCACTTGGGTGAAGCTATAGTATTTTTTCTACAGCTATTTCTGATTAAAATGCATGCGTTTTGATAATTGTTGACTGATGTGTTAAATTTATCTTTTTTTTTTAAATCATCGTATCAATTATTGCATTATTAATACGAAAATTTGAAAAGATTACTTTTCGTATTTAATTTATCTTATCTTCTTGTAGTAGGTTAAATACTTATCAAGAGAAAATTTTAGAAAAATATTTTTTAAAAAGATGTTGTTGTTGTTAATTTACGTCGCACTAGGGCTGCACAATGGGCTATTGGCGACGGTCTGGGAAACATTCCGGAGGATTTTGAAAAGATAAATTATCGTATTTAATTTATCTTATCTTCTTGTAGTAGGTTAAGTACTTATTAAAAGAAAATTTTTAAAAAATATTTTCAAAAATTTAAAAAGATAAATTCTTTTATTCAATTTATCTTATCTTCTTGTAGTAGGATAAATGCTCATTAAAAGCAAATTTTTAAAAAATATTTTTTAAAAATTTAAAAAGATAAATTCTTTTATTTAATTTATCTTATCTTCTTGTAGTAGGTTAAATGCTCATTAAAAGCAAATTTTTAAAAAGTATTTCTTCGTATTAAACAAATGAAAGCTTCATGGTACTATTTAATTATAAGGGAGAGGCATGTTTTTCTAATTAAAATCGAAATAATTATGCTACACTGAGAAAAACGTATGATCACCAGAATATGGTAAAACTTATTATATATATATATATATATATATATATATATATATATATATATATATATATATATATATATATATATATATATATATATATATATATATATATATATATATATATATATATATATATATATATATATATATATATATATATATATATATATATATATATGAGTATTCAATATTCATTATCAGTCTTTTCATAGTTGCACTTTTTACTTTATGGTGTGTAAAAAGTCTGCCGTTGATGGATACAAATTGTTTTCTTCTCTGAATTTAAACTAAATATCGGAACTCAAATGCTAAGTAACAGAAAAGTTACGCTGAATGCTCAATTTAATGGTACAGAATTTTCTACACTGAATCAAATAAATGCTACTTTACGTTTTCTATATAAGCTTAAGTTTAACTAAAAAATGGAAAAAGAGGAGGGTCACAGTATACTCCTCAACAACTACGGAGCTTCCGTAGTTTCAGAACATATTCTCCTATAGGTTTCTAAGTTCATTCTTTTTTTTAGATACTAAAAGAAACTTTGTCCATCTCTGTATATAAATAATTTAGTTAGATCTATGAAAGTCAGATGTACAAATCATGTACTAAAGCTCTTATGGAAGTTTTCTAAACATCAATACTTGTTTCAATGTTTTAAAAATGTCTGCTTTAGTTTCTCACTACTTCGAAAATTAATTTCCAATGTTCGAGGATATGACACTGAGGCATTTCAGGGCATGTGGTCAAGTCTTTGAATCATAGTTTAATGTGCCAGGACAGCATATGCAAATATAATGCAACTCTCCCCATTTAAATAGGAGATATTTAGTTAAACATTTTTATTTTTTATTTAACAAATTTTATTCACAACGATTTGACCATCACTATAAGTAATCAACGTAAACAAACATATAAGATCTAGTAATCAGACACAGAAGTGTTTAAAATAAAATAAAAACCAAACAAATTAAGATAATTTTATTTGCCACTTCACTTTAAACAGTGTGAGGTGCTAGGACTTCCGATTTGACTTCTATGCAAATGATGCATCCTTAAAATACTTAGTTTAAAACCTTTTGAAGCTTTTGCTGGGATAACTTTTCCTGTTGAGCGTTGGACTCATGTCCGAGATGCCGTGAGCTTGATTTCCACCGGACAAAGACTCCCCATGTACGAAATGGTATCTGATGCACGCTAAATCTGCCACGGTCGCATAGTCTTCCAAGTTTCCATAACAAATCAATAACTCTAGGGGTACTGGAACGGAGATTGATTGCACTCTGGTTCAGGACAAAATTACTATCTGCGGGTTGATGAGTGGCGTGTGAGGGTGTTCTTCCTGTAAAACGGGTAGGGACGTATGTATGTTGCGCTCGTATCATCCTTAGGGATGTTTCCGAGACCGTTGCCAATAGCCTATTGCGCAGCCTAATGTCACGTAAATAAAATACACTGATGCTATAAATTTGTAAATTTTATAAACGTTTTTTCACAAGATATGATGAGATACTCATGTTTTTCCTTTCTTTTTTAGGCTCAGCTACTGCTGCCCATTGATATTTAATTCCACCTGTCACCTGAGTTCCTCTTAACCAAATGAAGAAGAATTCTTTTATAATGGAAAAAGTTCTGCATTGCCTGGTATTTTTAGGCATACTTACTCATTTTATTCTTGCCATGTCTTGTCATCTGAAATGCCAATGTATTTGGAGAAAAGGAAAACAAACAGCCGAATGCTCTTCTGCTGGCTTTGAGAAAATTCCAAATGGCCTTGAACCAACCATCCAAGTTTTGGATTTAACCCGTAACAACTTCACTTTACTTCCCCCAAACGCATTTTTAAATGCAGGATTAGTGAACCTACAGAAGTTATACATGGCTAGATGTGGTATTGAGCACATTGATGATTTTGCATTAAATCGAATTTCAAATTTGATCGAACTTGATCTCAGTGATAACCTTATTTCATACATTCCTACTGCAGCTTTCAGACACCTTCCACTTTTAAGGCATTTGATTTTAAGCGGGAATCCATTGGTAATTATACCCTCTCAAGCATTTGTAGAGTTAAAGACTCTTATAATTTTAGAAGTGAGTAACTGTAAAATTGATACTATTGCCACCAGAGCTTTCGAAGGTATGGAAAAATTGGAAGTACTTAAAATCGATAGCAATGAACTTCAAACATTACATGCTAAGACCATGATGCCATTTAAAAATCTTCATGGCATAACACTTGATGGAAATCCATGGACATGTGACTGCGAGCTTCGGGGGCTTCGTCAATGGCTAAACGATAATAATGTTCCTTACATACCACCAACTTGTTATCGGCCAATAAGACTTCGGGATAAAATTTGGACAGAAGTAAATATCGAAGATTATGCTTGTGCTCCAACATTTTTGAATACTTCTAGTGCAATGAATGTATTCGAAGGCTCAAATGTAACTTTGGAGTGTAAAGTTTCAGGTGATCCAATTCCGTCAATACAATGGCTATGGAGAGAACGCGTGATTACAAATTTATCAGAGGGTATATCTTCCATGCAAACCTTTATCATGTCAGAGTATACGGAAAAAGAAAAGTACTCTAGATTGAAAATATCTTCCGTTCAAGAGCCCAATGCGGGAGTTTATACTTGTGTAGCCGCTAACACTGCTGGAAAAGTGGCAAAAAACTTTACACTAATGGTGTCCAGGCTTCCGGTTACTGGTGTTAAAATAATTGAGGAAGAAAAAACGCAAGAGGTTAAGGAGGAAGAAGAAGAAAAGACTAATTCAATGGCTGGTATGGCTATCGGTATGCTTGCTGGAGCTGTTGGTGTTATTGTTATTTTAGGAATAGTCTTGTGGATTTGTCGGAGAAGGAACAAAAGAAACATACAAATAAAACGTCTAGAAGCTAACCACAAAGTATGTAACTCAGTTAATCCAACTATCCCAAAAATTTCGCAGGAAGATTCTGATCTCAAAATACTTGGGGTCAATCCTATGACTAAGTCATCCCGCCTTGGAGGATATGAAGGTATACCGACAAATGAAATCGATCATTATGATCCAGTTATGGTCCAAGACCATTCCATGCCAGCTCCAGTATGGATGGTCCCAGATCATTTGCCACCAAGTGAAATGGATTGGGATGGACATAATGCTTCTCAAGCTATGCTGATGAACCCATCAGTGCTAGTAGATAAACGGAATCAAATGGTTTCCATGCAAGGTCCACCGGAAGATATCCATGTACGTTTGCAACACGAGCTTTCTGATACTTTGAGAAGGAAAACTGTGGATCGGAAAATTGAAAGGGAACGAGGAGATGGTAGCTCAGAAATGGAAACAATTGATCCAGATGGTATTAAGATAAACTTTGATTCCCCCATTATTTGTGATGACGATAGAAACAGCCGTGTATCAACGTTCCTTCCTGATAAATGCACTGATGAGAAAGGCCCAGATTTGATTGATCACGCTCGTGCAGTTGCTGGCGAAATTGAAGAATGGAAAAATGGTACAGCACAACAATGGATGTATAGCCAAGGTTCCGGTTATTATAGACCCGCAGTTGCACCAACAAAAAATATCACGTCAGCTTCTCGGATGAACAGTGACAACGAGTCATCAGCAACAGAAGTGTAATAGGTTGCTCTACCTCAAAGATGGATATTTGGTATTAATATAACGAAAAATAAAACATTTATTGACTGGATATCCAGCCCAAAATACTTAACAACTACTTTGTATGTGAACACATGCATACATATATATATATAAACTGCGTTCTACAGCATTTTTACTGATGTGGTGCTCTTGATTTTAGACTGATGCCCTTTCAGATAATGTTGGATATGTTCTTTATTTTTGAGGAAAGCGTAGTGTGACGCAGCTTCATTTGTACACATTGAAACTATAAACTAAAGATATCGTTGCGTATGCATATAAACGTTATATATTATACAATAAACATGTATAAATACACACATATATATACACATATACACGGAAGTCTACCGTCTATACGACTAGTGGTGTTGCTCAAAACTGAAGCGGACATATTCTATGTGATAAATGAAGATGAAAGTCATGCAAAAGTTTTATGAAGTATATATATATATAAAGTTGTCAAAATTTGTTTAACTAAAACACACGGATATTGTCGCCAAACGTGTGTATGTTTTTAATGGCGCGACCTCCCTTCCTATTATCTCTACAAGAATGGGTATATTATTAGAAAATGTTATTGAAAGTGAAAGCCATAATTTGGTGCTATGTTTACGCACCTAGAGAATATCATCCGGGTATAGGAAGCGGAGATTTTTTTATACCAGCTGTGGTTCACCTATTTTAAAGGGAGGTGATGTTTGATTTAAGAAAATCTTGTATTTTTGATGAAAATTGTAGGTAATACTTTTCTTAGTTCCCCTTTTTGAGTTTTTTTCTGAACCCAAAAACGACAGACAGACGCACAGGCATTAAATTAAAAAAAAAAGCTGTTTTGTACCAAGCATGGGATTTTTATGAGGAAATGCTACTTCAAAGTAACATAAATAAATATTTATGCTGCTTGGAATAAAAACAAGTTTTCATACAATGTAAAAAAATTGAAAGTGGAATTGTAAAACTTTTACTCTCCTTGTTCAGGTGTACCACAGCTGCATCAATAATTTTGTACTGCTGTCCTTCAATAAGTGAAAACAACCATTTACACTATTGAATTATAACACTGAAAGAAATAAATTCTTGATATTTAATTATCTATCGTCAATGTCTTGTCCTCAGCATGTGTTAAGAATATTAGGCTTTAGTCAATGTTTTCCCCCAATTGGATCTGGTAATATTGTTTCCTCTGTGCCTTAGTGCGATCCTTTTCTAGTTGCATTCTTGTTTACTCAAAGTTTATATACGAGCTCACAACAAGGAAGGTGTCCCCTAATTAAAATAGAGAGAATATAGACCAATTTAAATATCTGGTAATAAGCATAATTTTATGAAAATCTTATTCGAGGCAAATAACCTGTAAAAAATTTTATATATTTTTACAAATCACTAACCTAAGTACCAAATATATATTTAAGCAGATTTAAAATATAATAATTAAAGTACCACGTGATGATTCAATCGCATTTTTATAATAAGATAAATTGAGATGTAAACATTTCAAAGTAATAATTTTTGTCCCTGTGTACTAATATAATTACAGTCTCATATGCTGAAATATCCAATAATTTTAATCAGGAAAATTTAAAAAAAACTACATATATATAAATATAAAGTATTATATTAAAATGATTATTATTATTAAAAAAAAATATTGATATATGTATACAACCTTCTTTCAAATAAATATAGCAATAAGGAATTTATAATCAAAACTAAATCAAAACCTGCGGAAATTGGAAAAATCGTTTTAGCAATACAGATTAAAGGTCTGAGGGTTTAATGCATTTTACTCTATACTTCCAGTATTGTCAATTTTTCATAGCATTTCTACAATTAGAATTATTGTCTTATGTTTTGAAATCGAGCATTTTAATTTCAGTTTCGAGCTTATTGTTGATAAAGTTAAATTTCACTACAATGCATGAATTATTGAGGTGACTGAAAAAATAGCATGTTGAAGACGTAAGTTTCAAATGCATCTTAAACCTTAAACATGTTTTTAAACAAGATGAGGACAGAATTATAATATTTTTTTCAGTACAATTCCATTAAATAAACAAAAGAGCATGAATAAATGCATATAAATTGTCAATAAGAGTTTGTTATTGACTTAGCATGATTCTGTAGTTTGATAGCTTGAGTCATATATTAAATTATAATTTTTTAAATTAATTGTTAACTAATTATCTTGCCGGAGTTCCCTACTCTTTTTGAATTTTTAAAGACAAGTAACTGTGTAAATTGAAAATTGAACTGTCAATTGAAAATCAATAATTAATTACTCGATATTATTAATAAATTTTTAATGTATAGTGTTATTATTTCAAACTATATATTTATATTATTCATATTTTTTAGAATTGATGCTGCAGAATTTAACTGAATGATCGATTATTTATGCATTAAAAAATAAACATTTTTAAGGAGCTTTCGTATGAAACAGTTATTTTCTTGCGATTTAAATTGAATTTTAAGGAGTGAGGCAGGTTTGAATTATTCTTATCAATGATTTAAATTTAATGCTGCTTCATTAATTTCAGTTTCGTAGAATGTTAACTTTATGTTAACTTACTTATGTTGCCTTTATGTTATGTTAACTTGTGTTAACATATAATGTTAACTTACTTTAAAATGCTTTTTTTTGTATCATTTATTTTATATTTAGGGAGTTTTTAGCATTATTGAGAGTTCAATATAGCTTTACACTATTTGCTTATTCTCTCACTTTAAAGAAAATAATTTAAAAGCATTTTAAGCAATAAAACGTTTCAGTTAATGATAATAAATTATTCACATTAAAAAAATTCTGTTTGCTTTTAAATTAAGATTGAAAATCCAAAATCACTAAGATATATTTAATATTAATTTTTAAATTTATTTATTATAGTAATTATTATTATTATTATTATCATTATTGAAGCAAAAATGTGGTGATAAAATACCAAACACCATTTTTCCAATTGTCAAAAACCTGTACGATCTAATTCCAATTGATGGTAAGAAATCCAAGATAAATTAGGTATTATTTTTTAAATATTGTTAAAATTGCAATTTTTCTAATTCAATTCTTTTACACTGAAATTATTGAGTCTAAAATGCAGTAATGAGTAATTTCTGTTTCTAATTTTCTACTTACCAATTGACCGAAGCAGTAACTGTACTATCTGTTTTTAATTAACGATGGAAAAGCAAAAATCAATAACGCATTTTTAGTCAAAAATAAAGCACTATTTTATTGATTTATCTACTTTTAATATTAATAATTTTGACACCAAAAACAAGCAGTGAAGAATTTCTGTTTTATTTTTTTCAATTTATTAATTGAACGAAAAGTGGCTGCATTATCTAATTCTAATAACGATTAAAAATCTAAAACCAATAAAGCATTATTTATTAAATATAAGGCATTATTATTTTCCAATTCCTTTATTTTTTATTGACATGCTGTGAAAGATTCCCATCTTAGCAATAGAACAACCATTTAAGTAATAAGAAAAAAAATTCAATTTAATTTATAAAGCATTATTTATTAAATATAAATCCCTATTTTTCTGATTCATTTATTTTAATTATTGATAATTTTGACATTGAAATGCAGCATTGAAGAATTTCTATTTTAACTTCCCATTCAACCAACTCAAATTATACTAATTCTAATTAACAATTAAAAATTTAAAATCAACACGGCATTATTTATCAAATATAAAACGTTATTTTTTTCCAGTTCCTTTATTTTTATTATTGACATTCTTAAGCCTAAAATGATGCAGTGAAAGATTCCCGTTTTGATTTCCCATCTTAGCAACGGAAAAAGACATTTAAGAGTTAAGAGGAAAAAAAATATATACTTTTATCAAACGTATAGAGGAAGTATTACTCTTTGCTAAGTTCTTAAAGCAATGTTTGGGTTTGTTATCCAGAGAAGTGGAAGTAAAAGAACAGAACATGGGAGATGAAAACAGGATCAATTGTTTTACTTTAATTTTATTTCTTACTTATTTTTGGCTTAACTTGGAATAGTTTCAAGCTATTCCGAGGTGAAAAGCGGTGAAACGGAACTTCTACAAACATTTAGGTATATTTCAAATGAAAATACCGTGAAATTAACGTTTTTTTTGTTCCAAAATCTAGAACAACTGCAACCAAAATAAAATCTTGGAAAAAGAGTTTTTTTTTTTTTTTTTATTTGAGTTAAATGTATTTCTGCAAATACGGAAAAAGTATATACGGCTTAGACAGAACCATTTTTCCCAAATATTGTTTAATAATATACAGTAACTTAATTACGGAAAGTTATAATAATATCTGCTGATTTTTCAATCACTATTTTGCACTCATTGGAATTTTCAGTTTCTTTTCAAAAAAATATCTTTTCTTTAAATTTTTACTAATGATTCTAGTTTTAGTAGCAATTTCGTAGTTACATTCCTATTGTTATTGTTAATTTTTTTTTCAGAAGCAAAAAAAAACACTGGTTTTAAAAAATTGCAAAAATTATGCACTTATTTTTACTATTTTTCAAAAAGTAATCTTGATTATTTATTAAAGATTGAGATATAAGAAATCATAGGTATATTTTAATTGAAAATACCGCGAAATTATTTCTTTTAATATTTTGAAAAATATAGAACAACTGTAACTGAAATAAAATCTGGGTAAAATAGTCAGCTGAGGAGGTTTTTTAAAATACCGAAAAATATATACTCAATAGACAGACTCATTTTTTTCTAGCATTATTTTTATAATATATATTAATTTAAATACAAAAAATTATATTAATGTCAATTTTTAGTTTCTTTAAAATATTTTTTTTTAACATGTAGTAATGATCCTATTTTTAGTAACGATTTCGCAGTTATGATTCTATTTTTATTGTTTTAAAAATTTTCCGGCAACTTAAAATAAATCCACTTGTTTTAAAAATTTATTAAAAATATATATTTTTTCAATTAAAACTTAATAAAAAATGTATTTATAATGTATCTCAAAGGTTTAGTTATAAGAAATTATAGGCACACTTGTCTTATTTTGTCAAATTTTCAAAATCCTAATTTTTTTTTTTTTTTATAAAAACCAGTTCAATCTCATAACTGCTGTAAAATACGAAATATTGTAAAATGAAAATCATCATTAATCATTATCTTTTTTTTATTATTTAAATGTATAAAAGCCTTTTAATGGTTGAAAGATGTTTTAGGCTCTTTTATAAAACCTTCGGATTGGAATGGACTATATTACAAAACATATGCTGTAAATGAAACTAAAACTTATAATCTAACAAAGACTAAAAGCAAATATTTAATGTTTAAAAATTCGCTCTTTTATAATCATGACATTAAAAAAAATCAGTAAACGAGAATGAATTGAGATGAATAAAAATTATTTTTGTCATTAAAAAGGACTCGCATCAGAGATTCACAAAACAGAATATAAATTACAGTGAAAGAAAAAGTAATAAAAAGTTCTTATGAAAAAAATTATGTAAAAAATCAACTTTCACTTGTTTTGCAAATGTTAACTGTTAAATCCAATATTTATTTTTTTACATGAAAGAAACAAAGAAAGTGTTGAAATTTAAAAGAGAATATATTTTATATTGCAACTGATAGGCATATCATGGAAGGTAATGTATGAAAAGATAAAATTAAATTGTTTTTAAGGTGCTGAACACGAAATGCTTTTAGTACTTTTACTGACATAGTCGTAATAAAAAATGAAACTCATAAAAATATAATCAATATTTATGTACAAATTGAACTAAATTTTCTATCCAGTTTCAATATTAATTAATAAAAAATAATAATAGTTCTGAGGGAAAAATAATGTATACAAAGTAATACAAGATCAAAATATATTTATTTTCCAAAGTAATAAAGACTTCAATTTTTAAAATAATCACGCTAAAATTCCAATTATAATTCTGTTGTAAGCACTAAATGTATATTTTGTTACAAAAAAAATAAAACAATGTACAGTCGTTATAATTTCTTATCAATCATTCAGGAAAGCAATTATTTTACTATAAAATTTTTAAAATATTAATGCGTGTTTAAGGGAACAGTGTATAACGGTGAAATTATTTATTGGAAAGTATTGACTGTTGCAATATTCACGTCCAAAGGTTGTGAAAATGGAATAGCAATTATTTTGATAATAACGTTGCCTACTTTTGTGCACTTGTTAACGCTACACAGTTTCTGCGTAGTCTGCGGACCTTACTATTGTGAGCTCATCTGTAAACTTGTG
Organism: Parasteatoda tepidariorum; assembly: GCF_982258835.1. NCBI lineage: Eukaryota > Metazoa > Arthropoda > Arachnida > Araneae > Theridiidae > Parasteatoda > Parasteatoda tepidariorum. Next base: position 26,725,650 of record NC_141766.1, read on the forward strand.
AGTATCTATTAGTACGTGAAACTAAATTTGACAGACATGACTGTGTCTATGACGACTTTTCCATGTGATTTTATGTTTAATTTTTTGTCATTTTGCTTCTGTAACATGTTTGGAAGAAAATGCAAGTAAAAGATCGTCTGTTTGTACAGTGATTTTGTTTCGTTCTTTGTCTATTGTTTTATTTATTACACTGTGGAACTAAGTGGAACTTTACATATAAAAAAGATATATATACATCCATATATGCGTACATATATATATATATATATATATATATATATATATATATATATATATATATATATATATATATATATATATATATATATATATATATATATATATATATATATATATATATATATATATATATATATATATATATATATATATATATATATATATAAATACAAAAAAACACGAAGAAAATTAAGAAAAACAATAAGTATCATTTATTGCGCATAAGCTGCAAGTAAACAGAACTCATTAGATAGGTTCAAAATGAAGATAAAACAGAGGAAAATTACAGACATATGAAGAAAAAAAAAGGGGGGGGGGAATAACGAAAAATAGCTAACAACTGGGGGGAAAAAAGGTAATTTTTTTTTAAAAAATACGGAAAATGAAAGATATAATCTTTTCATCAGCCCACACGATTATATCCGCAAGAAAGAGCGCTTTCTGATATTTAGTTAGCTATTTTTCGTTATTCCCCCCCCCCTTTTTTTTCTTCTAAGTGAAATGGTCTGTAATTTTCCTCTGTTTTATCTTCATTTTGAACCTATATATATATATATATATATATATATATATATAATATATATATATATATATATATATATATATATATATATATATATATATATAATATATATTATATATATATATATATATATATATATATATATATATATATATATAAAGATGAAAAGAAAAGAATGAAAAAAGAAGAAAGTTAAGAAGAAAAAAAGTTTTATTTACTCCGCATAAGCTGCAAGTATATAAAACTCATAAAAAAGGTTAAAAATATAGAGAAAACATGGAAAATAATATTGCAAATAGTAATAAAAAGAGAAGAAGAAAAATATTTTTAAAAATATTAAAAGGCTGGAAAACAAATCAAATAAATATATAGTCACCATTCATATGAATAAAACAAGATGCCAGGACATCAAGACACTCTGTATGCTTTTATATGTTTATTTATCTTTCTTCGTTTGAAAATGTTTTCAATTTATTCGATTTGAATCATCATTTCAAGAGATTAAAACATAGCACATAAGTCAAATGTAAAAAAGTCAATGTAATGAGGTAAAACTTTTTTAACATACAAAAAAAAACTTAAAAAATTTCTTTTCAATGTAATTTTTTTTCCATCTTTAGCGAAAACTAACGCTATATAAATAAATCTTTTACGAAATAATACATTTTACAGAATCTGATATTACTTTAAAAGAAAAATATCTAACATTGAATTTTTAATATCTCCTGATCGTTGCTGCATTTCTACCATGATTTATTGCCAAATTGACTTTTATTAGAATAATAAAAACTTTTTAAGTACGTAAGCTAATGATTAATGTAATAAAACTATCACAAAAAGCTATTAACTAAGCCTTTTATGAATGACCACTTCAATTTCTTCAGCAATTTTTTCGCCGTGGCAGGTCATCGTACTTCGATCATCACATACAATTTTAGGTATAAAATTGAGCATCGAATTGTTTTTATATCTATCATATAAAAGGTGATCATTTAGTATCGGCAGAGGGATAAAATTCCCTATCCTTCGATTAATAATGGCTCGCGAAACATACTAGAAAATGTGATTGCTAAATCGGCCAAGGGTGACACAACTAACGACGGTGACCAAAATAGTCGCCCGACTGGAAATGAAGGATGATTCTCATTTAATAGTAGGTCTAACTTCATATATTTTCATTTTGTAAGAATGAGAAGTAGTCATTAATGCATGTAGATATTAGATGAAATATATTAATACATGTAGATATAAAATATAACGTTTTCGTAAGTGAGGTAAAAAATTTGATACACGTGTATAATGTGATACAACCCACATAAAAAGAATCAGTTTTTAAAATTCGTTTTAAAAATTATAAAGGATTTTTATTTTAATTACGTGCAAACATAAATCGATATCCCATCCATATCCATTGTTCAAGTTAAATGTCAAGTATTTTTCTAGAAAATACACAAATGTTTGAATTATTAAAACTTTTTAAGTGACGAAATGTTGTTTAATTGGAAATTAAAGAGAAAAAAACGCAAGATTTAAAATTACTTTTGACCTAGCTACCAGAATTTTTTCCTATTCAGATGCGATTCTATTGGTTCAAAAGAAATACTTTCAATAGTCTTTAAATCAGGAAATTGGTTGACTCTTACATTTTTTTCTTTTTTTTGAGTAAAGAAACCTCTATATCACCATTTTAAATGGGTGCTAAGCATAAAAAGGTTAACCCTTTATTTACAGACAGTACTTAAAAGTACAACTTTCATTTTTACAAAAAAAGGGGAGTAAGAATTATTTTTATTCGAATATTCGGTTGAAAGTACCGAGGCATTATTATTCATCTCACAGATTCCACTTTTTAGCACGTTGCGTAGACTTTTATTTTTATACTTAAAGTGGCAGTAAAATTTATCATTTTTTTATTTCTAGGACTTATAAATATTTAATTCAAAAAGAATTTGACCATCTCAGCAAATAAATAAATTAAACATGCATATAAAAGTATGATAATCAGGCGATGGTTCGTCTAAACTTTTGCAAACTAAAAAACTTTGCTTCAAAAGTTATAAGATTTAGTAACTATGGAAATGTTACTATAGTATGAAAACCCTTTTGTTCTTCATGCGCAAAAGCAGTAACTATTGTTAAGTTACTTTTATTTTTGTTTGTCATTATAAAAATGGTGTTGCATAAGTGTTTAGATCAAGAAAATCTCTGAGAAAGAGGTAGACCTTTATACTTTTTAATAAGAGCTAGAAACTTAATTGCTTGAGCGACAATTACGCCAATACAAGATCAAGTTAAAAAAATATTCATTGCACCCATTTAAAAAAGGAAGAACAAGGTTTAGACGGAGTTTTATCTGATATGATTTCAAGAAATATAAGTTGGCATACATAAACTAAATAAAACAAAAAACAATTCATTAAATTTCCTGGAGAAAGGATTTTTTATTTAAAATAAGTCCCATTTTAAACTTAAAATTTTCATAATCTTTCCTTTTACATGTGTTCTAAACTTACTTTTTAACTGAAATTTTAAAATTTAAAATTATACTTGGTTAATATTAGCGGGACCGGAAAGTAATGATGCTTTGGTGCATTTGATATTTGTTATCAAGATTTTATTTTTAATCAATTATGTTTTCACACTCGTTAGCAACAACCTCTCAATACCGGATCAAAAATTAATCTAAAAGGATCGATAAAAATGAATCGATTTTTAAGACTAACGAATATTTAATGCACGACATTACTTTCCGGTCCCCCTAATAAATTATGTGCACGGGATATTTTTATGCGTAATTATATTATTATACTAATTAATATGTCACTAATATTATACTATTTTTATAAAAATTTTCAAATGAAGTTCTATAACACAAAGTATGATTTGGACAACCATGATATATAAGATTAAATTTTAAAAAAAAAATTCATTTACAGCAGATGCTAAAACATCTAATTTGCGTAACTAAATGAGTTTTGCGCATTTTTATAAATATTTAATGAATAAACATGAAAAAATTTAAAAAGGAAAGCTTCCATTGTTCCATAGAAAGATTAGAAAAGAAAGCTTCCATAAATTAAATTTAAAAAAAAAGTCATTTACTGCTGATGTTGAAGCATCTAATTTGCGTAACTAAATGAGTTTTGTGCATATTTGTAAACAATTATTGAATAATAATCATAACAAAATTCAAAAAGGAATGCTTCCATTGCGCAATAGAAAGATTAGAAAAGAAAGCTTCCATAAATTAAAATAAAAAAAAAAAAGGTCGTTTACTGTAGATGTTGAAACATCTAATTTGATGAACTAAATGAGTTTTGCGCATTTTTATAAATATTTATTGAATAATAATCAAGAAAAAATTTAAAAAGGAAAGCCTCCATTGTTAGATTTAGGAAGAAAAAAAAAGATTGTAAAGTAAAATAACTGACTTAAATATCTATCCATCAAAAGTTCCAAAAAACAGATTGTAGAATTCCCCAAAGAATGACAAAAGGAAAAGCGTTGAAAGATTTTAAATGCAGTTGCATTTACGATTGTGTGTTGAATATTTTTTTCTGTTTAGAAAACACTTTCAAAGAAAGCCCAGTCTACCCCTCAACACGTTAGCTTTAATCGAAATACTGCAAATAGAGATTTGGGATAGGGAAGACCGATTGAAGACTTTTTCCCCATTGGACTTTTTTTTTCCCTTTCTACCTGTGGGAGGTTAACGGAAATGGAGGTGATTCTTCAGAGCTGCTTTTCATAAACGGTTTCCGCAATTTGGCATGATGCCTAAATATTTATACCTTTCAGTAAGCTTGTTTTGTATCAAGTACTAAAAGATCGAAATGGGAGTTTGGATAGGTCGGAAGTTCTAGAAAAGAATACTTTTTTCCCCTGGGATTCAAAAGATCAAGCAAAAAGGTACCTTCTTTGAGATTTAGAACTTAATTTTGCTCGAATTTCTTCCAACAAGTTTCAGAGTTGACTACGAACAAATATTAATGTCAGTAAGCTTACTTTGTGTTAAGTACTGAAAGACTAAAATCTAAGTTTCAATAAAATAAATTTACAAAAAAGTACTATTTTCAGAACTCTAAAAAGACTTTAATAGTAGCTAGTTAGGCCTAAGTTTCTTCGAAAAATCCGAAAGTGTTTTACCTTAACGCTACCACACACATACTGTACTTATATGCCGAAACTTTTTTTAAGAAGATTTAAATACACAGTGGAGACATCTAAAAAGATACAATGTATCATTTTTTCTACATTTAAAAGTCTAAAGACATTCTTTTAGCATGTAAAAGATTGTTAACATGATCTTGTACCAAGGGTGTATTATATTGTTAAAGTATGGTGGTGTATCTCTTGTTTTATGCATTACACAGAAAGTACTTTTGGGAGTTCCCTTGTGTGTTAGGGAAAAAAGGAGCTTTTTTATTCCCTAAAGAAGTTGAAGTCTTTCATATGCTATCACGGGAAATCTCTAAGTCTTGTGAGTCAATTCATTTCCTAAACAGCAGCAACAACATCAGAACAAAAAAAAATCGTATATTGAGCGATCTAGTCTAACTTTTGTGAAAAGTTAGCTTTTAAAAATATAAACACGATTTTTTTAGAAAAATCAACCTTGTATTGGCCTTGAAAGTCTTATTTTCATATGCACCTTATTTGATGACGTTGTTATAAATGTTTTTTTTTTCTGAAACATTAATGGGATTATAAATTTCATGAGTGATTAACCACTCAAAACAACATTTAATCAACAGTACAGTTAACACAAGAAAGTTGACATATCATTAAAAAAATACAAATTTCACAACTGCATAAAAACATACTTTGTTTCTGATTATAAATTAATATAAATGGAAGAGTAGCTTATTATATTTATTTTTTTTAATCTTTAGGTTACCATTTAGATTATTTAGATTTTACATTACCTCAAATATTGACAGATTAAGAAAAATATTTTGAGAAACAAAAAAGAAGAAAAAACTTACTTAAAGGCGCTAATAAATAAAATATAATTTACATATATTTAAAAAAAATATGAAATATTTCAAAAAATAGAGAGAAAAAGCATTAAATTTGACTGATGAATGATTTTATTTTAAAAGATAGTTTCGCCTACTATTAAATTAATTAACATTTTTTAAATATTTGAAATTATAGCCAATTTAAACAATAAAGAATCTTCTATACAAGTCTTTGACTACACTTTTGTGTTTTCAGGTATGGTTTGAAGTAGGTCACACGTGTGGTATGGTTGACTTGTATGAAATTATTGCAATAGAAATAATAATTATTATTACAGCATAACTGCTAAATATGTTAAATTTGTTGAGATATTTAATTCTTTTTAATTTAGCGTACTGAGTGGTTAAAATTAATCTAAATAAAAATAGTTTTGAAATTAAACTGGTGGTACTTAGCTCGTAAATCCGGTTTTACTAAACCGGGTATGATGCCTCAAATGTATGTTATTCAGATCAAAGGAAGAGTTCGTTTAAACGAAATGGTTTGAAATTTTGTATCTAGATGGCGCTGCACAACTAAAACCATATGCAAATGATGCATGCATACAACCGCATACAACTTGTTGATTGATAAGGTATGTACACAGATCTAAAATATTTTGCTATTCACAGACTTTTTTGAGCTGTTATCTAACTTATTATTCTATCGCAGCGCAACCTGATGACGAAATTTTTAACTACTTGTTTTTGTTTTTCTTAGACTGAAAGAATTGGAGATATGAGCCTCTAAGTATCGTCAGTTTAATTTTAACATTCCTGCAGTAACAAAATTTATTAAAAAATTTTCTTAGTAAGCAGAGCTGATTTATTATGATTTTGACCACCAATACGTACAGATAATTAAAATAAGTAGATAAAAGTTCTAACAATTTTCTTGAAAATATTAAGTATTTGCAAAGCTTAAAAAATATTCTTCTTAAAATTGTAAATTCTATTCCTATTTGGTTTACACTACGAAAAATCTATCTTAATTAATACACCAGTCTTAATATTTTTTGAGGTGCAAAGTGGGATGGTACTTGGAAAAGAAGAACAAATTCAGAACTTTATAGGATCTACAAAAATCTTGACATAATAAAATTTATATCAGTTTAAAATAGGCAGGACACCTGGTTAGAATGAACGGTGACCGAGTCAGCAAAAAAATCTTCGATGAAAAACCCTTTTTATCCCGAAAAACGGGAAGACCAAGGATCCGGTGCATGGACCGCATATAAACAGATTTAAAAGTTTTTAAAGTTATAAACTGGAGGATTTTTTCTAAAATGAGGACAGTTTGGAACTTGATTCTTCATGGCCCTCCGTGGGCTGACAAGCCATTAAGGAAAAAGAAGACAGCAGCCTGCATAAGTATGCATATCAATAAAATTATGAATAAATTTTAATCATAAAGCATGAAGACCGGCATTTATTTTGTTACATATTTACAAATTTAAAAGAAAATAAATCTTCAAAAATGTTAGATTAAACAACTTAGGCCAACAGCGTAGATTAAGGGGTCAGTGTTGGTAACCTTATTACCCATTTGTGGTAGATACATTTCATTTTTATACAAACTAGGATGAAATTTATAGATTTACACTAAGTAACTTTATAGATTTACACTAAGTATAGATTTACACTAAATATACACTAAGTAACATTTTTTTCCTGTTGCATGAGTTTTTTGATAGATCTTAGATATTTTCGTATCGCTGATTTAAAGTTTGCGATTGGTTTCCCTCTACAAGCGACATTTTTTTTTTTGTTGCATGAGTTTTTTAAGGGATCTTATACACTTTCGTATCGCTGATTTCAAGCTAACGATCTATTTTTTACGCCAAGCAACAGTTTTTTTTAATGACGCTTCTAGCCAATTTTTTGTCGATATGTACCAGTTTAAAAATGTCATATATAACAGGAGGTAGAATAAAGGTTGAGACAAACTTCTAGGAGAGTAGAGGCACATTATCAGGATAAAAATTGACATTGCGTAAGAATCCGGAAATGCCGCAAGGGCACTTCTCTATTATGAACTGTTTCTTTGTGTAGATCTGAATAGGTTATAATAGAAAGACGGTATTATCTGCTTACATCGGCATTTCCAGGCATGGGTTCCTATGACCTTTTTATCCTGATGATGTACCCTAACTCCCCTGGAAATTTGTCACTACATTTGCCGGACCCCTGTTACATATAACACTTTTAAGCGTATACATTTCGACAAAAAATTGACTAAAGAGGTCATTTGCGAAAATCTGCAACATTAGGAGCAAAACTATATTTAGATTTGAAATCTCAATACCCGATTTAGGCAAGATCAAGTATTTCTATTAACGGGATAAAAAATTTGTTCCGTAGAGTTATAAAATTTTCAATAGTTAAGCGAGGTTTCAGTTTGATTAGAAGAAACTACTATTTTTTTATTTCTCATTCATAATATAAACCCTTAAATTAACTCCTTAGATATTTTTCAATAACATAAAAAATGGTAACTCAATCATTTGATTATTGGATTTTATCATGGAAAAAACATGATTGTCTATCGTATAATGTAAAAAGTGAAGTAGAGCTTTTAATTGCGATCCATTAGAGGGACCGGAAAGTATTGTCGTTTCGGTGCAATAGATAGTCGATAGTCTTAAAAACCCTTTCATTCCATCATTTCATTTTCGATCCGGCATTGAAAGTTTGTTGCTAATAAGGGTGAATACATAATTGATGAAAAATAAAATCTTGGTAACAAATATCAAATGCACCAAAACGACATTACTTTCCAGTGCCCCTTATATAATTAGGTGATTCTATTTCCTTATTAAAGATTAATAAGTAGCTAACAAACTAAGTCCCTTCCTAATTTGAACATTAATATTCTTACTCTCAACAACACTTATCATATCCCTGTTATATAAAAAGTATCTGAAAGTGTCTAGCGAAGCTAAAATATCTTTAACTACATTCGAAATCATTTTTGCTGACTATTGCGTTTTATTAGGCTTAGCTTTAGTCTTGCGAGTAACTTTAAGCTCGCATATGCTTTTAAAATCTCATAATTGCAAAGGAAATCTTAGCCGAGACATCGCGTTCAAACAATGCTTTTAAGAGCCTTTTAGAACAAACATCTACTCTCTCAAAACCATTGAGATTCAACTCTTTCTCTGAAGCTCCGGATGGTACAGAAGAGCTCTTTCTTGGTTAAAAAGATGAAGAAAGTAATAAAAGTTGCTTTGGATTCTTGTCACGAAGGAACGGATTGGGAATAAGTGACAATCTGTAGCAATCAGTGGAAATCTGCGATCTGCCCTTAGGCTCTTAGATACTCCTGAATCCCGGCTTCGTCTCTCAGGGAGCATTCGTGTTTACCAACTTTTCTTTGCCTCTTTTGCTGCTATAGCCCGTAGTAGAGTTCACAAGATGCAACTAGATTTAAAGCACGTGATTGGTGCAAATAAGGATTTTGTAATATATGGAGTGAATATCAATAAGTAAAAGTGTACATTGTATTTATAAGAGGAAATGCTTCCTTCTGTTTTCGTAATAAAAATAATCTGAGTATCGAAGAAATTATTTGTTTTAAAAATATGGTTTTTAATAGAACAGGAATTAATAAATTTGTTTCTGAATTGACAATTGAAATTCGCCTTTCCAATTTATCAACTTTTTTGCTTCTTTTGCTGAGCCTATGGTAGAGTTCACAAGATACAACTATATTTAAAACACGTGATTGGTGCAAAGAAGATTTTTGTAATACATGAGGTGAATATCAATAAGTAAATGTGCAAACTGTATACGTAAAGGGGGAAATGTTTCTTTCTTTTTCCATAATTAAAATAATCTTAGAATATAAAAGAAAAAATTTGTTTTAACAATATTTTTTTAAAGTGTATAGTTTAATACATTTTTCTCTGAAATGACTCTTTCTCTTAAAGTTCATCTCTTAGGGAGCATCAGTATTTAGCAACTTTTTTTGCCTCTTTTTCTGAGCCCATAATAGAGTTCACAAGGTGCAACAGTATTTAAAGCACGTGATTGGTGCAAAGAAGAATTTTGTAATATATGGAGTAAGTAAATGTTTAGAGTAAATATATAAAAAGGAAAATGTCTCTTTCTACTTTCGTAATCAACACAATCTTTAAATATTGAAGAAGTAATTGGCTTTAAAAAATATAATTTTGGAAGAGCAGGATTTTAAATTTATTTCTGAAATGCCAGTTAAAATTTCATTTATTAAAGCAAGCATTAAATGAAACTGGGAGAAATTAGAGCAATGATATGAAATGTCAGAAAGATACAAACTAACTTATCAAAATAAATTGAAAGAAATAAAAACTGGTAAGAAAGTGTGTCATGCATGTAAATGAAATGAAGCAAAACAAACAGATTAAAAATACTGAATTTAAGTAATTAAACAAATAAAGCAAATAAAAAAAGAGACTAAAGAACGAAAGCAAAAGCAAAACATAGAGAAAAAGAAACAAATAAAAACTACTTAATTCAAGCAAACTAAATATCTTAAAAAAGAAAAAGAAAACATTCATTAACATTATTAAACTTATAAAGCATAAAATCCAAACAAAAAACACAAACTATATAAACACAAATTAACTTAAGTAAACACTTAAAGCACACATGCACTCCATAAAGTATCCAACAAGCAAACAGTATACACGTAAAAATGATTTTCGTGATAAACTAGCATATTGCTTAAAAATAACGCACAAATTTTCAATATTACTTGAAAATAATCGTAAAGCAAAGAGCATAAACTTATTAATTCAAAAGCAACTAAAAAATTAATCTAAGAAAAAAATAACCAACTTCACACCATATTTTTAATTTGTTCATGGGAATATCCTACAGCTGAGTGTAATACTGAATTCCGAATTAAACTTAAAAAAGAAAATAAATGCATATTTAGTTTCACCAAATATTAAACTAACTTTTCATTCGAAAAGATATTTTTAAATTATAAAATTAAAGATAAAATACCAAATAAAGAATATATATTATATTTTCTGCATCGAATATTATACCCATAAAAACCAGAGGTTTATAAGATTCTTCAAGAATCTCATAAATTATTTGAATAAATCTACTTCATAAGATTACCTGACTTTCCATACTTAAATGACTTAAAACTTAATCGAAACACTTTTCACTGTATAGCCAACATCCACCAAAAACCTTTTTAAATTTCGCCAGCGTTCTAACTCCAAATGCAAGCAAAAGATAGTGCAAATTTCTTTGAAAACAACCTATTACATATTTCATAAGGCTAAACCTAGTTGCGGTTCCTGCTACGTAACTCCAAGGGGGGGGGGATGAATAAGAATAAGTCCAAACATTTAGCAACACCCTTTACTGTTTCGAAGCCGCTATTTGAGTAAAAGTTAAAAAGCGTGAGCCAAGGAAGAAGGCAAACAATAATATTTTTTCTTGAACAAGAACCAGTGGCTATCTGTATGCAAGCTGTTGGTATGAAGGAATAATTTCCCATGAGAATTCGTGTAGAAATAGAGGAAATACAAAATCCTCTAAAATTCAGCTTGCCTTTAAGTCCATGATTTCCTTCCCCACCCCCTTTGCCCATTTTACATAGAAAAGCTGCTGGCGGAATAAATAACTGGGCGCTCAAACCTCAAAGCTAGTACAAAGGTCTGTACCAAAACTGCTCCCCAAACTGTTTTGAAGATTTTTTTTTTCTTTGTGACTCAGTTCCGTACGCTAGGAAATGTTTGAAGAATTTGTTTTCAATATTTTCTTGTACATGCCTAAAGAAAAACGACAAGATTGAAAATTTTCAACGCACAGTCACTCTAAAAGAGGAAATTAGGAAGAAAAAATTGTAAGAAAAACTCCCAACCCCATCTATGCTTGACAAGGTGCATTTTACTAACCACATGAATAAGGTGCTGAGTTTAATATGAAATAACTTAAAAAGTCTGCGTATTTTTTTACTAAAAAAATGCTTCTTAAAGGTCTTTTTTGAAGTTTTTTTTTAACTTATAACTAGACATATTGTCTCTAGAAAATTTGATTGTATTCACATGTATTTAAGGATCCTCAAGATTTTTTTCAGACTTACTTAATAAATATCTCTTTACTTAATAGACGTTATAAAAAATCCCTTTACTTAATAAATGTTATAAGCAAAACTTCTGTTATAATTCTGAATTGAGAAAGACATATTTCTAAATTAAGAGTAGAAATTTGTCAGTAAATATTTATCTTTAAATTTTCTGATCAACTACGTGTTGTTCATATACACTTCAAACTCTTTTTTGTAAAAAAATTATCAGACAGAGGAAAGCTGCTTAAATAATAAATGTCTCAAATCGTACCATCTTTTTTATGGAAACAACTTCTCCATTTTCAAAACTTAAGAAAACTTAAGACATCACTTATAAAAATCACGCTTATACTTGAAGTTTATAACATCATGCTCTATGGATATTTTATGGGCTTATGATACTATTACTATATTTATAACAGCTCAAAAATTTGCTATTTATTCTAATAATCAATTGTTTTGGGTTACACATAGTATACTAATTCATTTAATCAAAAATACTCACTTTTTTCAGGTTATTGAGATTTAAGGCGCAGATGTAACGAATTGGGTAGCCAGTTTCCTAAATCATACCACATACAGATTTAAAAGATAGATATTGATATAATAAATATAATAGATATAGATATAAAAAATAATTTTCAATACTTAATGCACAGAAATTATGAGCAAAAAGCAATTGAATTAGCTTTACAACTGCTTTTTTGTATTGAAATATTTCAAATATATTAGTAAGCACTTTGGTCTGATATAAATTGAAATGTAAAAAGTGATACGATTATGGTTAACTTTACTCTCCTGTAAGAACATTGAGAACAACTAATTTACACGAAATATTATATCGAAGTCAATTTTTTTCAAGAAAGCATTTAAAGAAGAAAAATATCCTTGAATGAAGAACATTGGAAGTATGTTTGGCATTCATCGATTTTGCAATATTTATTATTATTTAAACATCATCAATGATATACAAGATGATAATTATTGCTCCATACGAAAACAAAACGTGATACCTTTTGAACCCTTAACAAGATTCAGTTAATAGTTAGTATTTAAATTCAAAGCATGTTGAGATTTTCTTAAGCATGTGTCCTCTTAGTTTGACTCATTTTTCTGTTGAAAATAACGAAATACAGATCAAAATTTATATCGATTATCAAAGCCACCCTATTAGTTTGTTCTTATCCTTATTAGTTCACTCACTGACACTGTTCAATAAATAGAGATATACAACGTAAAAAAATGCACAGGCAGAAGCAACTATATCGACATGATGCTAGTGTATATTTTGTGCAACGTTTGAATTAAGCAAAACAACGCAAATTCTTACAATACCTAAAAAACATTTATTTGTGCTTTATTCTCCTTCTTTGTTTTATTCAAACACACTATAATTTCATTCATGCACAGAAGAACTTGCATCGCTGTCAAAATACAGAATAAAAGTTGGAAATGAAGGGACATAGAAAAAAAATTAAAAATAAATCTATAAGAGAGTAAAAAGAGGGTTAACAAATAGAAAATAAAACTAGCTTGAACTGCTTAACTAATAAAAAGAGGAAGATAACAAAGTGTTGATGTGCGGGTGAGTATTTCAGATATTGAATGACGCATAAAATTTAAAAAAAAGTTGGTTTTCGATCGAAAAGAATGGGATAATAGAAAAAACGCATCTAAATTATTAGAATTTTTCCACAATATAAAATGATTCCCATAAATCTAGAGCTGTGGCTACGAGACAATGTTGATATAATTCAGCAGAAGAGAACTCTGAACTATGTTTCTTCTATGTATGAGTTGCTTCTTATATTTCTTCTTTAATTTAATTATCTTATTTAACCTTGTTCTCTGTCTTCTATTCACCAGCATTCTTTTCCACTTTGTAACTTGTTTTGTAATTTTCTTCTACATCTTTGTTTCACTCTTGCATTCTGTGTTTGGATATTGATGAAAGCTCAACAGTGTAGTATCAAATCTGAAACGGGTCTTTTTTTATGAGATTTATACTTTTCAACCTGGAGATTAGTTTAATTCTTATTTGACAAAGGTCTATATATATTTTTAAGAGGCAAGTTTAAATGTTTTAAGTGATTCCTTCAGGAATTCTCTTAAAACTTGCATAGCACTTTAACAAAAAAAAAAAAAGCCTAGTGAAGATGTATACTAAAAAAAATTAAAAAATACATGGCTTTTAAATTTTAGCCTTTAGCGGAAGATTTTTTCTGCAAAAAATGGTATGGTTGAGAATTTCCAACAAGAATTTTGAAATAGGATTTTATTCAAACAAATTCTACCACCATTAAAGAAATAACTCACCTAAGGATAAAATTACGTATTTTGGGTATTTATAACGATTACTGAAATTTCTTTCCAATTAATAGAGTTACGATATTTCTTTTTAGCCGGGAAATGTTCTTATTATTTAGAAATACAAAAAAAAACATTGTTTTCCTTGACATTTACTGAGGATATGCATTTGAAAACCTTAGAATTCAGATATCAGAAAATTCCATGAAAGTCTCAACAAGAACAAGAAAAATCAATTCTATCTTTTGATCGAATAACATATAAGCAGAAATTTATTTCTGTTTTGTCCTCTACATAAAACAAAAAAAATATCTCAGGGACGAAAGATTCAAATGTATGCGGTTTCAGAGAGTCTGGGTATGCAGAAATATAACAAATAAACATAATATTAGAACAGTAGGACGCATTGTTTTTGAGAACATAGAAAAATCGAAAGTAAATTTTCTTGAAATCTGATTGCGTTTAAAATTAGTTATTTTTCTTTTAGTATATTACTTATTTTCAAAGCTTTTTCAAGTTCTTATTACCCTTTTTCCAAAATGCTAATACGAAATACACTAAACTCAAGTAGCACTGATTAGAGACTGGAATAGCCTGGTTTATAAGACGTTGGGTCCATGTCCAAGAGGTCGTGAGCTCGATCCCCTCTGGACGAAGAATTCCCATGTAGTAAATAGTGACTGGTGCAGGTTAAATATGTCGGGTCACAATGCTCTCCATGTTCTCACAACAAATTAAACCTCTGGGGGTACTGAATTGGAGATTGCTCGTTTTTTGGTTCAAATCAAAATTACAATATGTGGATAAATGAATGGATGTATGAATTGGTCTGCCCTATAAACGGGCTGTGACGTGTGTGGGGCTGAAGACGTATTCTTGGCCCAAGATGGTGCTTCTGATATCAAGAAATGCACCTTCTGCCTTAAATATGTTTTGCGTAACCAAACAGGCTTTCTGGATTTGCAAGTGGCATTAGAAATAACAACACAGATTGTAACAAGTCATAAAAAGTCAAATACGGTAATAACAGTCACAATCAACATGTGTGACCATCTTAGACATACTGAAAGGTGTCATAATGTAAATTTTGGTATTACATTATTTCATAGTATTAAGTAAAAGTATCATTGACTATTTGTGGCTTTTGTCAATCAGTAGTCGTAACTATACTTTACTGAAACTAAAATAACTTAAAAACTTTGTAACCGCTTAATTGCAACCTTAATAGCTTGAAAGTCGTGTGAGAATCGTTTCACTACTTATCATTTTAAAGTCACAAGCGGTACTTATTAGCATCATAGCTTTTATCATCCAAAATAAAGAGCGCAAAGTTATAGATGATGTGGTTCCCATGATAGATAACTAATAAAAAGCTTTGAAATTGGATCTATAACTATGTGGTTATTAATTTTTTTTAGATAAAGTCATAGCTTACAAATTAAAGAATTACTTGATATGCACATTAAAATACAATGACTCCTTTCATATTTCATTTTCTATATCATTGCAATGATAAAAATTGACCTTAGTAAATATTGATAAAAAAGTTTAATTTGCAGATTTCCAGTGACTCGGTGTTGCCTATATAGCCCCTCTTTCAACACGGATGGTATTTTTATGAGAAAAAAAATATTAAAAGCGTTACTAATGACATTAACATTTCATTATTCTTTTTTTCTTGATAAAGCAAATCATTTGTATGTGACATGAAACGTTTGTAATAAAAACTTTCATCTTTATGGGGTGCTTTATGTGCAAAGATGCCAACTTGCTCTGGACAGCAAATAAATATTTTAAAGTGGTAGTTTATCACTTGTGATTCTTGGTTTAATAAATTCAATTTAGTAGATTTTTATCCGCCACTATTTATAAATAATTCGAAAGCTTATATAATTCACCACTCTATAATAGTTTTTATATGCTATAGCAGAGATACCAACTGCTCCGGACAAGCCAAAATAATTTAGAAAACGGTAATTAACTACAACACAAATCTTGCAAACATTGTTTGCTTTTATTAGTCTGTAGCAATACACAAGAAGTATAAAATGGTGTAGTATATAAGCTTGCAAATTATTCAGAAATAGTGGTGGATAAAAATCTACTAAATTGAATTTGTTGCACCGAGAATCACAATTGATAAACTACCACTCTAAAATATACATTTGCTGTCCGGAGCAAGTTGGCATCTCTGCTATAGGGGAGAGTTAGGTAGCCCCTCTCACTTAAGGAGTATTGCTTATATTTCTGTATAATATTGAGTAATAATCAATATTTTTGTATGTTTCTATTGTTTTACCATCTAATTAAATAATGCAAAAAGAATAAACCAAAAAAAGAATAGTTTAACTTAAAAAATAGAAATTTAAAAAAACATGTTTTTCAGCTCTTTTCAAAATGTGTCGGGTAACCCCACCCAGTTACAAAAATTATGTTTTTTGACTGTTTTTTCAGGTGTAAATGAAAGCGACCAATGATTTGACAATAGATAAATCTCATTTATCATTTTTATCACAAAATTATTTTATTTATTACATATTTATATACTTTTAGTGAATTCTATAATTTAATAACAATCATTTAATAACAACAATATTTGTTGTTAAAAATGCATATAGCATTCAAATTTGAAGCAATAAAATAATAGTCTTTGCAACCGTACATTTATCAACGAAATAAATTTGGGCGGTGATACCAGGCATTCATTTGAGCAGAGCTACCCGAAATCCAATTTTTTTGTAAATTTGTAATTACTCGAACAATTTTTCACATATAAACTTCTTTCTTCGTGCAAATTAAACTTAAGACTACATACTTTAATGCTGTATGTATGGAAAAAACTATTTTTTTAGTATTAAAATGAAGTTTAATCGAAACATTCAACCAATTTTTCTTAATTTCATGACTACTGTATTCAACATATTTTCAAAACTATTGTTTACCATGTTAACAGCTGCATAAATACTTGAAACTTTGAAAATAATATTTTTTTAATACAACAATTAATGTCCGATGGCCCATTGACTTGAAAAAATATTCTATACGTATGAAATTGATTGTGGGCGGGGGTACCCGCTGGGCGGGGCTACCCGACTCTCCCCTACATTTTAGAAAGCAAGCAAAAATAATCAAATATTTGTGAAATATAGTTTGTAGTTATTTGCCGTCTTTTCTATTGCTTTGGTGTGTCTGGAGCAGTTGGCATCTCTGTATGTGCGCTCATTTTTCTTTTTTAACCCTTTCGCGCCGACTGTCACAAATACGTGCCAGCATAAAACCATATCAATCAGGGTAAAAATATAAAACTGGTAATCAAAATATTTCTTTAGCAGTGTATTTGTGGGCTGAGTTACGATTGCTTGATTTATTTAATTCACCATTACTTTGTTCGAAATAAAACTATTTAGTTGTACTTTGAATTAACATTGATTATATATATGATTAAACTAACAATAACTAAAGTAAAAGCAAAGTAAGTCTGTCAAATTAGCAACGACTACATTTAAGTTACCGTTTTTTATTTAATTACAATATGATTATGATTTTGTACGAATGCTTTTCTGAATCACCCGTCCCCAAGGGGTTAACTTTAAGTGGAAGCTAATGTTTAATTAATTTAAATTTGAACTTATAACCACTTTTATAATGGGAACATTTCTACGTAACATCAGTATTGAAATTCGTACGCTGATGTGGGATATAGAATTGCGATTTATTTTAATATTATTTCAGCCCTTTAACTCGCTGCTTATTTCGATAAAAGATAAGTCAAAATATTTTTTTGGAATTAAAATTTATGTAAGAAAAGAAAACTTATTGAGCTTATTAAATAAAATTAATATAATATTTAAAGCCATTTTGTTATATTAAATATGTTTATCACGGCCCATTAAGTGTTATAAAAATATTATATTATTAAGTGTTTTAAAAATATTATATTATTAAGTGCTATAAAGATATTACTGTAAGCTTACTGACATTTTTATTTATAAACAAATTATAATTCTACATACTGCAAAAGAAGTTAAACAAATTACAACATTGATACGTTTTCTAAATATGGCATACATTACCTATTTTTTTTTTCTTCAAATTTACTTCCTTCGTTCGTTCGTTGTAGTGGAACTGGGCGTCTAAAGCCTTACGGCCATTTCCCATTCATCCTGAAATAAGACTAAGAAACATACATGACAAAAATAAAGTTTGGGGAGCAAAATGGAGTTTCAAACTTACCTCATCAGAGCTGAGGCTGTTGACAAATGAAAAATCAAATTACATATCATTTGATTAACTCAAACTATATATATCTTTACAATAATATATATCTTTACAATAATATATATCTTTACAATAATATACATCTTTACAATAAACTGAAATTATATATATCTTTATTTTCATAATATTATTATTATTATAAATTTCAATCTATTGTTTAGCATCTGTCTGCGGAATTTCAAAGTTAGGAATATAATGATACAAAATATGATATCGGATACACAGATGTTTATTCAAATGAAAATAAGACTTCTAAATTGCATTTTTTGTAAAAAAGATGGATTCATAATGATATTACTGATTAATATGGTAAAAAGTAAATTCTTATCTTACCTAAAGTAAACTGGGCAAGTTTTTTTTAATGTATGTGCGATGTGCATATTCTTATGCAATTATAATAATAAATTTTGCATAAAACAACAAAAAAATATAATATTTTAAGACATTTTAATTTCATTCAAGAATGAATGAAACGTGAAACAACTGTGTTCGATAATACAAAAAGTAAAAACTGAATTTTGAAACAGATGCTAAATAATATTTTAAGGAAAGCTGAAAATTTACTTGATGACTTTTTCTTCATAAATCATTTTTTAAAAAGAAAATATGATTTGATTTATGACTGAGAGTCTTAAAATGAAAAAAAAATATAATAAATCTAAGTTAAAGCTAAAATAATATTGAGATGCGTTCCCTTTGCATCCAATTTTTGACGATTTTTTAAAGAAAAAGAAGCTTTTTATTTTCACTTGGAATTATTAAACATATTTATCAACAACTGAATATTGCACTTATTACAATAGTACTTTTTTCATATGTAGGAAGTATACAGCTACATTTTATTCAATTATTATTGTATACAGCTGTACTCTCACGGATGTTATTATTCTACCATATTTGCGTAGATAATTACCGCCAATAAGGCAGAAATTGATTTAAAGAGTATTTTTACATTATTATGAGGTAGAATTGATAAGGCAGAAATTGATTTGCATACTGATTTTTATCATCCTTTATACGCTGCAAAAAAATTCCCAAAACTTTTCTAAATATATGAGGCGGCTTCGGTACATGTAATTTTTTAAACGTTTATGAATATTTTAAAAACCTTTGAATTAGAATCGGCTTCAATGCGACTAGATTTTGTACTTTTGAAAATAAAAGTTGATCAGAAACATAGGCCATAAAATGAGGTACTCTGAGATTTTCGGAAGCATTTTTGTCGAGTTAAAACTGTTTCTGAAATTTTTTAACAGCGTAAACATATATATATATATATATATATATATATATATATATATATATATATATATATATATATATATATATATATATATATATATATATATATATATATATATATATATATATATATATATATATATATATATATATATATATATATATATATATATATATATATATATATATATTAACGACTTGGAAATAAGGAAGATCCGTGGTGGAGAAGTCAAAACAGAGTACTACATGGAATAAGGTAAGGTTCACCTAGGGCTGTAGAGCTATAGAAGAAGAAGAAACGTATATGCATAATTATCACATTATTTATATGTTTTATTAATTTCTACTTCAATGTTAAATTCCATTGAAATTGCATTTGTAATCAAAGAATCAAAAATATTGTTCATTTTATTTTATTTATTTATTCATTTGTTAGTTTCCTTCTTTTTTATTTTTATTTATTGACTTATTTATTTATTTTGTTTGTAAAAGAGTGACAGGTGGTATTTCGACAAAAAAGTGAACTTTTTTGTTAACATTTAAAATTCTTACACAGCTCTCTTAACTATTTTCTTAGCATTTAATTCAAAGCATTAAAACCATTGGTTACGAAGAATAAAAACAACTGGTTTTACAGTAAAAATTACAATTTCTCTGTCCTTTACGATAATTTAGGTTCATAAAACTGAATTCTGTCAAGTTTAAAAGTAGTAGTACTATAGTTGGGAAAAGTTTAAATGAATCTGTTACTTGAAAAGCAAGAAAGATGGTAGGATGAATGTTTTACAACCAAAACAGTTAATTTAAGAAAAAGAAAATATCAAATAAATTAAAAATGCTTTTCTATGCTTGAAAATTCTCTGAAACAAGGGCATTTCTTAATTTTACACTTTAAAGATTAAAGAAAGCATAATCTCTTTCATTTGTAGGCTGATTCGTATGTTGTAGATTGAGAGGTCATGCAATTCATTGGTACAATCACAAAATAGACTACCATTTCCTACCCATACAATTATTAATTTTAAAAATTAAAATTTTAGAAACTTTTTTAATAATTAAATGACTTTAAAATTTAGATAGAGTTTTTAAAAATCCTAAATTTCAAAATATGTAAAAATCTGTGTACCTTTCATTTCAAATCTTTTTTCATCTTTAACAAATTAATTTTTAATAAAAAATGTCTAATTTAGTTGAATTCCATATTTTAATAAATTTTTGTCTCATGAGCGTGGTGTTATTAATTTTTATGCGAAAATTATCAATCAAAAGACGATAGCGAAATGTGAAAAATTAAAATAACATTAGATTTACAAAATTTTTAACCGTTATAGCGGATAAGCTATAAAACCCAGCTTTTCAGAAATTTGGTTACTTTGGGTGTGATAAATCTAAATTCGAGAGGGGGGGGGGGACTCAAAATGAAGATCCAGTGAACTTTCCATTCCCCCCCATTTTTTTCTGATTGTAAGCTTAGAAAAATTATGTAAATTAAAAAGGATTTTGGTCAATCTGTCTCAATCATTAATACCAGCTCATTTCACAAAAATTTGTATCGTTTCTACCTTATTTCATTGTTAAAATGTTTGATTATTTGGTTTTTTGTTAGTTTGAGAAAAATCTGAAAACAATTATTTATGGACAATTCTTTTCTCTCGTTGTGTTAAAGGTATCATCAATTTCGAATATAGAATCTTATTTTTGCCTTTAATATATATCATCCTGAACCTTTCAACAACCTCATCCTGATCCCTTCATTAACCTATATTTTCATTTTTATTAGCTTATAAAAGAGACCAACATGAAACAATGGTGTGTTCTCGAGCAATAAAACTGCTATTATTAACACTAACAGAAGAAATTTACGTATTAAACTGATGTAATTATCACTTACTTTCAACAACGGTTGGTTAAAAAGCTCGAAATGATAAACTAAAAAAGGATAGACAAAAAGATTCAATTAATTTTGTGGAAAAAAGAATTCCATGAGGATAACTAATTCAAAAGGGAATCCTCCATGAAGTGCATCAAGATTGATTAAAAAAAAAGTGGCTTGACAACTTTTCTCATATCAATTTCAATTCCTAATGCTGTATTTAGAATTTCAAAAAACTGATGAAACAAAATTTATTTTTGATAAAACTTTTTTTACTATAAGTAGCTTACCATATAAAGATGTTAAACTTATAAAAATCTCAATTTTGAATTTTTTGTTGTTTTTTTCATTTGCACGACAGAATACATTTTCGGTAGTGCGTCAAGATTGAAATACAGCTTGTTTTCCTTTTCTCCTTTATTTGTCAGCATTGCAATTTTAAAGATTTTAGTTTCTTTCATAGATTTAGTTTCTTACAGAGATTTTAGTTTCTTGCAAATTCTGAAATTAAATCACACTTGCCTACACTTCATCCTAATATAAACTCTCGAATCACAAAAATATCACACATGTCTCGAGAGCCACAGTAAGTCGAATTTAAGTGAAGAGAACAGAAAACTAAATTTATTATTCAGTGCTTCAAATTTGATTAAATTTTTGTAACATATTTTCATATTCTCATATTTTTAACTGCAAATTTTAGACATTATTATTTTATATAATGTTCAATTAATTATTCTTGGCACTTAAATTTGTTCTAAATCTTCCATATCACTATTATAAAACTATAAATTCTAGCTTAAATCTGCGCGGGTAAATTACATCTCATCAAACTTAAACTTTACATATAAGTTAATGTACTCAATTGGAACAATTTTAGAGGGTGGGTGTGAAATTTTTCGGAAAAATTTATCGATCCAAAATAAGGGACCCTGACGCAAGCATTTACAAATTTTGTATTTTTATTTATAAAACCTATTTGGAATGTTAAAAGTACATAAAAGTTAAAGAAGTTTTAAGTATTTTAACCAAAAAAGACAAATACGTTTAATCTAATTTTTTAAAATTTTACTATAATTTTCTTTTTGTATTTTATATATTTTTTTGTAATTAATATATTTTGTTATATATAATTAATCTTATTAAATGTAATAAGATTATGGCGTATATATTTTATTTGTTATTATTTACCAATGACACATACTCAAAGATGCTGAATTATTTTTATAAGAATTCCCGTAAAAATATATTCATAATATGAATGACATAAATTTACTAATATGAAAATTGCATCTGTTTATTATACGTGAATGATAAATTTTTAATTTATAAAAACATTCAGAATGTCACGTATTTAATTTGAATATTCCTTAATTAAAATCTTTACAAAATGTAGAAAAACTCTTTTGAAATTTAACTATTTTTTGTAAGCTTAACTTCCGTTCATTAATTATTTTCATTTCTTGATTTGTCAGTTTGATTTATTTTAATTATCAGATAATCATTTAGTGTCAAAATTGTTTTTCACGGACTCCTTATGGGAAATATTACTTATCTTATTTAATTATTAAGGAATAATTTTTAGAGAACAAAGTTTAGAAACATATTTTCGTACAGATTATTCGTGGAGATATTATTGGTTCAATTTTGGTTTTCAGAATTTATAGTTATTATAATAAACTTGAAATATATCATGTTTCATCGTTATCTGTATTTTTTTAGGTTGTAAAAATATTTTTTTAATTCCGGTGACGGCAAGCGAAGAGTTTAAAACATTTATAATTGATCCTTAATAGAAAAGATTGTAGAAGTATAATTTAATTTTATAATTTTGTGCATTTTATTCATCATAAAAAGAAACAAATTGTTCAGAGGAGGATTTTCAATTTAAAGTCTGATTACTTAAACTTGAAACATCGTCTACAATAATAAATTAGCGTATTTACCATTTCTAAACTATTAAAATTGGAAAAGTGGAATTTCGACCATTGTACTGAATATTATTCATATGTATTATTTAATTTCCTCACTCCATTACAAATAGGTTTAAAAGTTACACAAATGATTTCTTTGAAAATAATTTTTGAAGTTGACATTTTTCAGCCTCTAGCAATTTTTAGGATATATTCTTGGTAAAAATTTTTGAACCCGTAATTTTAAAATATGTAAATAAAAATTATTTGATGTCTAAACCTGGGAATCATCTGGTACTCGCCTTACAGAAAAAGTATTTTACCATGGCACTTTTTGAGCCATCAGTGAACCACGACTAATGTATATTACCATGGCACTCTTTGTGCCATAAGTGAGCAACAGCTAAATCATTTATTTTGTTTTAAAAACTGGAAATAGCTAAAGCATTTACTTTATAAACTACACTTTTAAAATCTGAACACTCAAATATGACGAAACTTTCCTTGCTTTTGACGAAACAGTTTCCTGGTATATGCACAGAACAAAAATTACGTCAAATAACTACGTTATTTTTTCGATAAAATGAATTTTGTCAAAATTAAAGAAATATCTGCTTCTCTTTTTTTTCCCAAAAGAAAAAAGCCCTCGTTGTGCCTTATGTATCCAACTCTTCTAATAATGACTTTAACGTGGGTACCATAAGAGTCACACAGCACAGCAAGGACTAACACGCCCATGTCCGAAGCGAGAATCGAACTTCGAATCTTCCTGTTATGAGACTAACCCCTTGATCACCATCTAGACCAACCGCTTTAATTCATCACTTTATTTTCGTTTACCTAGTATTTATTCTAGTTTCGTCATTCTAGTTAACAGTCTCCCACAATGCACTACGGGGGTATATTTTCGTCATAGATTTGAGAGTTCGAGTTTTGTTACAAATCAGATGGTTTCCCGACGAATAGATTCTCAAAGTTAAAGAAATACTACTCAAGAAATGCAAAAGCGTTAAAAATGTGAATTGTATTTTTAAGAGTGTGCTACACAGTAATTATTAGGACGCAAATACTTATGGTTGACTAATGGAAAAAAAGTCACTCGTCGTTTGAATTTTATAAAATTAGGATTTTTTTTTCTATAATTTTCATAATCAAAATCTACTTGCCCAGTTATGAACCTTGAAGACATTTATTTAAGTGAATATATTTTAATGAGAGTACTCAAAGAACAAGAAGTGTACTGTACCAGTACGATAAAAGAATAAGTGGTTCACCTTGAATACGTTTTGGTGTAAAGATCGAATCTTCAAGTTCTAGGACTCAATAGTTCAAAGGGGTTATATCAAACATGCTAATTAACTATTGCAGACGATATTTTAAGTTACGAAAGACACAAAGGCATAAATTTTCCGAATAAACTTTTTCTGGCTTCTTTTTTCGATGGATTCATATTTCTCATCCCCAAACTATTGAGCGCAGCTGCAATCTGAAAAACATGGTTACCATAATTTTGTCAGGAATGAAGTACAGAGTTTGGACCTCTTAATGTTAATTTTACATTTTGTGTACTTCGCCAATATCTAGAACTCTTCCATGCAAAAAAGTATTTCTTAGTAAATACGTATTACTTTTTATTTTTTTATTTAATAATAGTCGAAAAAATTTGAATTATGAGGTATACAATTTTAACATGGAAAGCTAATTTAGTTATAAGTAAAGGTTTCTTTAGGTATAGAAATTTTTACAAAAATTTTAAAAAATTGTACAATATGATACTTGTACTAAATTTCCAGTTTTTCGTAATATAAGGTAACGACAAAATAACACCATATACATCTTGCTTTTTTGTGTGGAGGTCTACTCATTCCCTAGTATTGACAGATAAACAAGTTTCTTCGTGGTTCACTGTGGGATTAGATTTTGACTTTCAAAATATAAGACAAATGCCTTCTTTTCACTGAATTTTTAATGACCTTTGGCTGTTGCACTAAAAGTCAACCATAAATACTTGTGTCCAATGGAGAAATGTGGAAAAAATAGAATTAAATACACACAAAATGGCAAAGAAGGCATTGCCATATATAAACCAGATGAATGCCATATACCAAATGAAATTCAATTTTGCTCCTCTTAAATTTAAAAAAAAAATATTTTATAATTCAAAATTTAAGATATAAGCACCTGACTAATCGTTTTTCATAAAGGAAATATCCTGAAAAATTTATTAAATCATAAATATCAACTCTCTAACCCTGCTTGACTATTGAAAAAACATAGGCCAACTGATACATAGGTCAAATAATTTCATACTGCTACTGCAAAGGAAAAATTATTCGAGTATATTAAGCTTTTCTCAACTCTTAAATTGTATGTCAAAATTCTGATGAAGAATCATAAATGATATATTGAAATAAAGAATTATTTTTATCGAAATAGAATGTTTTCCAACTGTATCAAAATGTACTCTTAAACTGTGTGTCGGAATTCTGATGAAGAATCATACATGATATATTGAAATAAAGAATTATATCTATCGAGATATAATATTTTCCAACTATTTCAAAATGTACTCCTAAATTGTGTGTCAAAATCCTAATGAAGAATCATAAAAGATATATTGAAATAAAGAATTACTTTTATTGAGATAAAATGTTTTCCAACTATGTCAAAATGCACTCTTAAACTGTGTGTCGAAATTCTGATGAAAAATCATAAATGATATATTGAAATAAAGAATTATTTCTATCGAGATAAAATATTTTCCAACTTGGTCAAAATGTACTCTTAAATTGTGTGTCAAAATCCTAACGAAGAATCATGAGATAAAATGTTTTCCAACTATGTCAAAATGTACTCTTAAACTGTGTGTCGGAATTCCGATGAAGAATCATTAGTGATAGTTTTAAATATAGTGTTGTTTCCATCAAAAACAATATTAAAATGAAGAACAATTAAGCTATATTAAGACATTTAAATAATATTAATACAATTTAAGAATATTAATATATCTGATTGTTACTTTTAATACATATGGTACTTATTAAAATATTGTAACTATTTATAGCTGCAAAATATAGTTCCGAATCCATTTTGCAATATTTTTGCATAAGTTCTTCTTAGGTATATTTAAATCATAAAATCTGACATTCTTTAAAATATCTTTCAAAATTTATAGAAATGAGATTTCTTTTAATGAAATCAGTTCAAAAAACATAGTTCAGAAACTTTTCCAAATTGAAGGAAAATATTGATCTAAGGATTTTAAGTTCTCATTAGCAAATGGAAGCGCAGTGAATAACTCAAAAGCCTCATAAAAACTCACATTGTTGAACAAATGTTCGGAATAAATTTAAAATAATCATGTTTATATTTAAATATTGTCTATTGGAGGAATCAGACAGAATATTTCATCTTGAGTTTATACAGCATAAGATACACAAAAATAGCACTCATCGTGGCCATCAGAATTGAAAATTTATGGAAGGAGAGAATGCATTCTGCTTTGGATCTATTTGCATTTTTATTATTACTTGTCAAGGGCAGCAGCTGCAAAATGCTTCTTTGATTTTTCTTATGTCAGAATTCCGAACCAATTCAAAACTTTCATCATTTTCCGTTCTTCATTAATTTTATATTCGTTTCTTGGATTAAGATCCTTTTTTTTTCCTATTTATTTCCCAAGTTTAGAGAGAAATAATTTTTCTCAAATATATTTTCTGTCAAAGAGAAGACTTTTTGATTTATTGTATTTCGTTTGAAATCAAACAAGTATTTTTAGTAAAATCTTTTAGAATTGAAAATGGTAAAAAAAAACAAAGGATTTTTTTTCTTGATTTAATGCTGTTATGTTCTTAGTTTCTGAAAAGTACTTGCATTTTGTTAAAATAAGACATTCTTACTTTCTGTTTAGAGCTGAAGTACGTCATATGATAGCCATTCTTTCATATTTGGTTTAATAAATATATTATTACAGTAGAAATAGTATAAACTGCATATTAGATAGTATATCTGATGTATCTATTTCATAATATATTAATATCATATTTTCCAAAGCATAATAATGCATATCTGATTTTGGAATTTTGATCCTATTTTAAGTTTTCATCTTTTTCCGTTCTTTGTTTTCATTTTCCTTTCTTGGATAAAGATTCATTTTTTGTCCTTGATATTTCCAGAAATAAATAATTTTTGTCAGATAAATTTTCTGTCAAATAGAGTGTGTTCCAACTAAATATAGCCACCTTGATTTTGACCTTAATTGAGCTCAAAGAAAATCAATGATAAAAAACTTATATACAGTTAAACCCCGCTATAGTGAACACGGTTTATAGTGAACTCCCGGATATAGTGAACGAAATGTTCGGACCCGTGCCTTGCTATATTCAGATAATGTTATTTTTTGTGGATATAGTGACCCAAAAAAGTTAGGAAGTTGGATATAATGAACTTTTTTTTGTCTTCAACTGATTTTTTTTGTAATAATTTTGAAATTTCTACTTAAAAAAAAAAATACATATACCGATTTTCAAAACCATCTATGGAGAGGAATATAGCGATAAGCATTTTTCTTGCTTCTTTTATCTCACTTTCCCATCCCTAAACAAACAAAGCAGATGTTTCCAACCCAGGCAGACGATACCTCTGAAAGGTGTCAGTCTGATCAATATGCATTTTATGTCAGAGGGAATGAGCAACTATTCATTATTTGTCAAAGGGTTGGACACTAATATGCGTTGATAAGGCCTTCATTTCGACTCCTTTTTGCTCTCAGTTCAGTTTAAAATATCCTGCAAACAAGTGTCTCAAATTTAACTATGGCGAGCAGTAAACGTAAAACGTTCTCCATTGATGATAAAATGGGCATAATCAGAAAAATTGAAAATGGATGCAATCAGGCTGATATTTGCAGGGAATATAAACTATCCAAATCTGCAGTTTGTAACAAATGGAAAAATAGGCAATTAATAATTTCTGCTCATGAGAAAAATTTAGATGGCAAAAAAATGTTGAGAAAAGCAGAGAGCAAGGATGTTGAAGAAGCATTACTGAAGTGGTTCACCAATTGAAGTATCTGGACAACACAAATGTCGATGAATTTGCTAAGCTATTTTATGAGACTACTTTTATGTGCTCGGCAGGTTAGACAGATTTAAAAAGCGGAATAACAGAAATTCAGGAAAAATTATCTGAGAGTTGGGAAGTTTTTCCATATCTGATGTTGAGGATTGCTCATCAGCTAAAGATTACAAATTTTTTTTTGTTCGCAAGACAAAGAGTAATGGAAAATAATACATGTTTTGCTACTACATAATATTTTTCAGTCATTTATTTGAACAATGTGCAATAAAAGGGAGGAGTTTGGGAACCATTAGTTAAATTGCCTGCGTAACGGATATAGTGAACTCCCGGTTATAGAGAACTGAAATTTCGGTCCCTTGAAGGTTCACTTTAGCGGGGTTTGACTGTACTTAGAAAGTATATACCTAAGGAAATACTAAGAGTAACTCACTTCCTGTCCCCCCTGAACAGGAAATAAAACATCAAATAACAAAAAAAGAGAAGAAGAAAGTGTTCCATTGAAGTTAAGCCACTTTTGATTACATTTAATACATATAACATATTCACATATGGTTTGAAATATATCATGCTGTGTACCTTTTACTAAAACCGGAAGGACAACAGCCTCAATATTATCCTAGATTTGAATGATTGCAGCCTTCAATTCCTAAACTTTTTCATTCTTTATTGGCTTTACAGTCCAGGGTGGGCCTTAGCCTGCTGCACAATATTTTTCCAGACCACCCAGCCTCTTGTCTTGATTTTCCAGTTGGAAATATTTAAAGTTTTCAAATCATTCAACACATCATCCATCCATCTTTTCTTTGGAATTTCCCAACAAGAACTGCAAATTTTTTGGCAGATACAGTGTTAAGTATAGCCCTAACGTTTCCTGACTGTCTTAGGTCAGGTAAAAAAGTTGACTATTTATGGCATGAGCCCTATTATTCAAAAATCAACACTGTGAAAGTTAAAGGGGCATTACGATGTTGGAAAATCTGGCTTGAACTACAAATTTTCTATAAACTAAAACGGTGGTTTTTTTGGGATATGCCGTGTTGAGGATAACCCTCACGTTTTCTGATTGTTTTAGGTCAGGTAAAAAAGTTGTATATTTATGGCATGCACCCTGTTATTCAAAAATCACCACTGTGAAAATAAAAGGTGCATTATGGAGTTGGATTATCCGGCTCGTACTACCAATTTTCACTAAAAATGGCAATACATGAACTTCTCGAATTATTTAATTATTTATAGCCTCCATGTAGCCTGAGGAAGATGGATGACTATCATATTTATTAACGAGTTTCCACTTTGCTGTGTATTAAAGAAGAAACCCTCTTCTCTTCTCTTGCCACTATAATAACACACAAAACTATCGGGGTTATATAATTTCTATATTTTCTGTTCTCCATCGCTTTCAAATGGGCTACGGCTAATTATGCTTTGTTGTAAAACGAAACAGTAGATGAGATAAGAAACGAGAAAATCTTCTTCAAATGGGCAATAATATTTGCAGGTTCATAAACGATGCTCTAATGTTGGGATGCTATGAGGATAAACCTAACGTGACCATTCCCTTTGGCCACACGAAGGCTACCGATTACCAAAACCTGCTAGAAGCTCATTTACTGGCATTTGAATCGAGAATCGTTGACCAAGCTGGACGAAAATGTCTTCATATATACTGCACTAAGTCAAAAGTGCAAAGTGGTGGTTTTTGGATAATATGGCGCATGTCATGATTGACTTGCCTCTTCTCATGACCTCAGCTCCCAAGAAAACTGGAAATTCTATCCTCTGTAAAGCTGCTTTCACAGAAGAAAAAGAAGCAGTTTCAGAGTCCGGCAGAAATGCGAACTGTTAATTGTAAAACTTGACATAGACGCTATTGTCTTATTGGGATTCGTAAATGGAATGGAACATTGCATATTTTGAGTCAGACAAAAAATACGGTGGATTTTGGCTATTATCAGAGGTGACTTTATTTCGACGGTATATTTCTATGCTTTTTGACTCAGTCGTAGTTTCTTTCCTGCTCAGGTGGAGCTGGAAAGTTACTTCTCGTAAGTATATGTTTATATATATATATATATATATATATATATATATATATATATATATATATATATATATATATATATATATATAAAAATCGATCATGAGCTGCAATAGTGCGAAACTCAAAAAACACGCTTTTTGGACTAGGAACAGGTGTCAATATGAAAATACGCATTCTTTCAGCAGCAATACTTGCACAACTATATTTCAACTTGAAGGGAATCTTCGTTTAAGCAAACGAAAGCATTTTGCTTAGCAATGAAATCTTTAAACCCACTTATCTCAAAACTTGATTTTTTGAGTTCCGCCCCTATTGCAGCCCATGAGCGCGATATATGCATATATATCTATCTATATATATAGATAGATATAGATAGATAGATATTTGTCTGTCATTAGCTTTGAGTAAAGTTATGGAAAAACTCAGTGTGGCTTTATTTAGTTGGGACAATCTGTAGAAGAGTTATTATTTTTATTAGTGTGTTGTTCTTGAAATTCCTCCAGTATTTTTGACTGAAAAAAACGAAGAAATTTTTACAATATGCTGCTAATATAGTCAATTTTTCTTATTTTTTAGAAAGTATTTTAAATTGATTAATATCATTTTCATACTCTTTTTTAAGACTAATACAACCCGGGGTAAGACACCCGAATTTTTCTTAATTATCATATCCTTTTACATTTCATCTAATGAACAGGCTGTGGTAGTTTAAAGTCTATAAATTTATTTTCATATAGTATATTTTCCATATCTATATCGCAATATCTTAATATCATATTATCTGTAGATCTATATCTAATGTCAGACTTCCGAAACATCTCAAAATATCCATTTTCAGATACTTATTAATTTTATATTCGTTTCTTGAACTAAGTTCCAGTTTTTCCATTATATATATTCCAAGTTAAAAGCGAAAAAAAAATTCTCAGTCATATTTTCTGTCTCCTTTTCTTGGAAAAAGACAAATATTTTTTGTGAAAAGTCCTTTAGAAATATTAAAAAAGAAAAATATGTTGCTTGGTATCATGCTATTATGTTTGTTTTTTCTTAGTTTCTAAAAAGTATTTGCTTTGTGTTAAACAAAGACATTCTTAAATTCTGCTAAAATTGTAAAGCCGTAGTAAAGCGCGAAAAGAATGAACACCTCCAATAACTTGTAAACTAATAATAGTTTTTTTTTTTTTTAACTTGACTACAAACCAGACTGGGCTGAAAGACAAAAAAGATCTAAAAAAACTGTTAGTATAACCACTTGATTATGGTTGGTTTTAGTCAGGAGTTAAATAAGCTCATAATATTCTTAACTCTAAAGTAATCATCCTCATTACATTTTCTTGGGAAAAAATAATCCCATATAAATTATAATCTATCAAATGTTTTAATCTATCATTTCAATAGTCATGAACATTTAAAGGTTATCAAAAGAAGCTACAATGAAATAATTTCTCTCTCTCTCTCTCTCTCTCTGTATATATATATATATATATATATATATATATATATATATATATATATATATATATATATATATATATATATATATATATATATATATATATATATACACACATATATATATATATATATATATATATATATATATATATACACACATATATATATATATATATATATATATATATATATATATATATATATATATATATATATATATATATATATATATACACTGGTGTGCAAAACTTAAGCAACAAGTGCGTTTTTTGTCATAACTTTACAAGAAATCATACGATTGACATGAAATTTGAATATGATGTTCATTATTTTGTACTTAAACGATGGTAAAAGAATAGTGGCGCAGAAATGAATATAAAGCTTAAAGTGGGGTATGGAACAAAAAAAGGCTTTATTTGACATATAATGGCGTTACACATGATTGCCTGAAGAAGCGTAAGTACAACTGGCAGATGTTCCCTAGTATGGGATATGATCTCCCTTTTCTTTAATTGTTGCTTGGCATCGTCTCTCCATGCTAAGCACCAGATTATCCAGGAGTTCTTGGGGTAAACGTCTCCATTCCTCCTTTAACGCATCTTTTAGCTGATGGGTGTTACCAGGAGGATACTGTCACGTCGCAAGACGTCTCCCTAATGCATCCAACACTTGCTCTATGGGATTTAGATCTGGAGAGTAAGCTGGCCAATCCATTCGTGTGATATCTTCACTTTCCAGTAGCTCTTGAGGATTAGCAGTACGGTGTGGCCGGGCATTATCATCCATAAAAATGAAGTCTGGTCCAATGGCCCTACGGAACACACGCACATGGAGTAGGATTACCTCATTGCAGTAACGCTCTCCAGTTACAGAACCTCGGTCAAAGATCTGAAGCTCAGTCCGCCCGTTCAACAAAATGCCACCCCTGACGACAACTCCAGGACCACCGTAACGAAAGACCAACCGATAACTTTCCGCTATGTTATTGGGATGAAATCGAGCTCCTACCTCTCTCCAGATCAACTGACGTTGAGAATCACTTGTAGCACTAAAACGACTCTCATCTGTGAAGAGGACGCGACTCCATTGATGAGGTGTCCAGGTTTCGTGTTCTCTGCACCACTCTAAACAGTGCCGCCGATGGCTAACTTTTAAAGGTATGCAACGTTCTGGACGTCTAGCAAATAAGCCACCTTGTGGAGGCGTCTGGCCACTGTAAATCTTGATACTTGTCGTCCTGTGGCGGTGCACAGTTGCTGAGATATGGCGCTCGCTGATTGAAAACGGTTTCTTTTCGACAATGTAACGGTCATCTCTTGGTGTTGTTTTCCTTGGACGGCCACCACCAACCAGTAGTTTTAAAGGCATTCCAAGCACGAGAAACAACATTTTTGTTGATCCCGAACTCTTCGGCGACACTGGTCACACTACGCCCCTCCTCAAGCCTCCCAATCATTCTTCCTCGAGTAAAGTCGTCTAAATGATTTCTTGAAGACATGTTTCACAAAACAAATTACTTGCACTTGCAGCGAATGTCTTTAACTACGGTGCTCTTCATCCTTTTATCACAGCTTTGACCTGCGCGCGCCGACCCACAAGGTTAGCATACACTTACACTACCTATGACGTTTTATTTCTAAAATTTGCATACAAATAATCTTTCTACTGAATTACGTGCATATTATACAGCATTTTCATGGCTATCTTATACTTTGTTGGGGAGCTGTGGCCGAAAAACCACTTGTTGCTTAAGTTTTGCACACCAGTGTATATAAAAGAGGTTAAATAAATCTTTTTATTTCATATTTTTTGTAAAATGCTCTTTCCTAATTTATCATTCAAAATGAAAACCTTTCAAGTAAGAAATAAATACGATCCTAATTTCCAAAAATAGATTTAAAAATGGACAACTAATGAATTAAAGTGTTCCTCTTTACCTATCGTGAGAGCCTAAGTAATCCTGGGAAATTGAGTATTCTATTAACCTATTCTAATTAATATTTTTTCCGTTTTTGCACGTGACGTAAAAGACGCGGGAAAAAAACTTGTGAATCTATTTTCTACCATTAGTGGAAAACTGCAATTATAGTATGATTTTCTGATCTCCTAATATTCTAATATGTCTATATAATAGACACTTTCCTTTCACCCATATATATATCTTGCTCGTCCAGTGTGCCTTGAAACGCCGAGCAAGGTCATTAAATTGTGAGATTCACGATTAAAATGCTGTTAAAAAAATGAAAATCGTGATACTGTGTCTAGATTTTTGTTGAAATTGAAAACCAAATTTTATATTATTTTATAACCCGCGTTAAACAGTCGACACGATTCTGAGTTCATGACTGTCAATGTACAACTCCCTAGCATTGTAATGTTCAACTCCGTAACTTTGTAATTGTGAACGCAACCCAGAAGACAAAGGAACTTCTGGATCAAGTATTAGGAAAAATTTGCTCTTGTGGAGGACTTTTCCTTGAAACTAACAATCATTTACATCACAAGGAGAGCACAACTTCAGTAT
The DNA here is from genome assembly GCF_982258835.1 of Parasteatoda tepidariorum. NCBI lineage: Eukaryota > Metazoa > Arthropoda > Arachnida > Araneae > Theridiidae > Parasteatoda > Parasteatoda tepidariorum. The sequence continues at coordinate 26,760,195 of NC_141766.1, forward strand.
ATCGGATTTATTTGTTTATCGGATTTATCACGGTTTATCTGACTTCGAAGGAACTCTAACTCATGATAGGAGTGGTAGGAGTATGTGGTAGGAGTGATCCTGGTGTGGAATTCGCATAAACCAGAATCCCTTGAGTTCGAACCCAAATCACATCATATGGAGGTGAGCGATCTTTTCCCCGAACCACCATTGTTCCCAAGAAGCAGATTTTATTAGATTTTTTAACAGTAGTTGAACGGCCAGTCCAATTTTGGTTTAAGACTACTGATGTTCAACTACGTAGCTTTGTAATTTTTAATCCAATCCAGAAGACATGGGAAATCCAGGATTAGGTATTGAAGGAAATTCGCCTTTCAGGAGAACTTTCTGGAGGATCTAACCCCCATTTGTGCTGCGTGGAGATGAAAGCCAATCGCAAACGGACAATTTTTTCCGTTTCCCAGAGTGTCCACTTCACCGGCATATATATATATATATATATATATATATATATATATATATATATATATATATATATATATATATATATATATATATATATATATATATATATATATATATATATATATATATATATATATATATATATATATATATATATATGTATATAAAAGCGAGATAGATGAAAAACCACATAACAAATTACGTAAAATATAATATTTTTATAAATTAAGTATATCTAAAACTAATATCTAGGTATTATCTAATTCTAAAATATTGTGAAAGAGAATACATTTTTTAATTGACAAGAACTCTCCTTTTTTATTTCTTTATGTTTGGATAGTAATTTTCTTTACTTGTTCAGAGTATTCAAAAGGGAATGAAATAGTTTTTTTCATTACATTAGCTTTTCTAAAATACCAAAAAATTTAAAGCTGCAAAAAATGAAGGAATCTATAATACCATCATAGAATATTGATGGTAATTAAGATAACTGAATAATGTATTAAAAAAGTGTTACTTGTTTGTCTTTAGCAAACAGTTTGATACAAATGTTCATATTTTTTCTTTAATTAATTCTTTCTAAATGTCTAAAGTGTCAATAAAAGTGATTTATTATAAGAAACTGAAAGTGCAATAGAAAACTAAAACCCAAAAAACCATATTTACTTTCTTTAGTATTTCTATTTTAAACAGTTTTTATTCATTCTTTTTCTTTTTTTACACATTTTTAGTTTCTTGCAAGTCAAATAATATAATATAAATTACTATATTGGAGAATGAAGTATGACGAAAATCTTTTTATTTGCATTGTTTTCACATATATTTTCATTGCATTTAAAGCAAGTTAACGTAAACAATTTAATTATTACATTTCTCTAAGAAATATTACTAAATATTATTCCACTATTTTTAAGGATTTAATTTAAGTTAAGAAAAATGCAAATACAATTGCATCTTATAGTTAGCCTTTGATCATTGTTACTATATGAAAACACAACTTTAATGTCCGAAACATATGGAATTTTTTATTTCTTAACCAGGATATTTTTACTCGTTAATATAACTCCAGTTATAAAAGGTGGTTTCTATGAGAAAAACGCATTTTTGAAAAATGGCAGTACATGAGTTAAACGTGATAAAGTGTTTATGCAGAAAGGATATTACATTATTTTATCTTTATATTTAAAAAATCTCTGTGCATTTATTTATTTATTCATTATTTATTTTTTCATTCATCTTTATTCTCTATTTTCCATTATATTTCTCTTTATTCTCTTATTTTTTTATTTATTTATCTTCTTTATTTATTTATTCATTATATGTATGCAAACTTGCATGCTCTTTACAGGCACTTGTCAAGTGTGAAAACAGATAGCATAGGTCAGAGGAAATTATGTTTTCAGTGATACGATGAGATTCGAGCCCATTACTATACCGCTGCTGATTATTCGGTGGAGAGGCGAGACCGCTTGGCCAGGAAGGCACCAAGACTATGTCCTTAATTCAGATTCAACATATATATTTATAGTTTTATTTAATTATTGCAGACAGAAATATCATATTTCTGCAAATTAAATCGTAATAAGTTGATTTTACTACTTAGGAGCAATCGAACATTTACTTTTACGCAGATTTTACGAATATAAATCTCTTTTAGTTATTATGAATACATTACTTTGATAGTACTAAGAAAAATCAGAAACACCAAATCAGATAAATGGTAATAAGATAAAAATATTTGTAACTATTTAGTTTGTTTATGTCCTATAGTTGAATTCCATACCAACTGGAACCAGTAGTAGAATTCCAAGAGTAACAGAGGGGAAATCTCACAGGTATTTTATCATAAAAATGTATTAAATATATATATGAAAACAAAAAAATGGTTAAAATTAAAATTGAATAGCATGATATTCCCTGTAACTATTTGTCAAATTTGCAATACGTCCCGTTTGTTACATTGCAATTTTTGAAGTTAATAAAAATGTGTGAGCAATTTGAAAAGTCTTATGGTAATTTATTTTACCTTGAAATGTGATAATTTAAAAAAAATTACAAAGAATGTTTAGGATGCTCCAAATCACAGAATATAGCGGAAATAACAGTGCATGTCAAAAATGTGGGATTTTCTTTGTCCCCTCTGTTACGGACGCTTTTAATTACCTGGTAATTAAATTGTGAAGCTCTTTTATTATTTTATACTATTAAGTTAAACATTTCACCTTAAAATAGCATATTATTGCACAATTTTTGTTTTCACATATATTTAATACATTTTTTAGGATAAAATACCTGTGTGATTTCTCCTCTGTTGCGCTTGGAATTCTACTATATCACTTTTGGGGCGATATCTTGGAATCTCTCAACGATGAAACTTTTTTGCCACCACGTATTTTTATTTTATCTATTAATTTATTTTTAAAGACGAACAGCTTTTTAACTCTTTCAGGGTTAGTAAACATTGTAACAAGTAAACATTGCTTCATTTTTTTTTTGGCATTTGCTTAAGCCAAAGAAATTCGAAAATTTTTTTTGCCTTTTTAATTACGCGATTCTTAATCAACTACTTTAAATTATAAACATGGAGGGAGAAACAAGGCGGATTGTTTTAATTAAGATACGCATAACCACAATTCTCATAGGTTTTCTTAACTAAAATTCACGCCACGCATGATATTAAAGTTGTGATAAGAATAATTTATTACTCGAATGGGGGGGGGGGGGTGTTACCGGAATATTAACCAAAGTCCCAAGTTGTTTAACTTCCTATTACGTACATTTATTATTTAAAAAGTAGAATGAAGTTGAATATTTATTATGAAAAAGTTGATATGTTGAATGATAGTTGAATATTTATTATGAAAAAGTTGATATGTTGAATGATAGTTGAATAGAATAAAGTTGAAGAGTTGAATGTTGTTGACCAAGTTGGAGCAAAAAAATGCTCTTTTAATTCTTTAGGGCCATTTTTCCAGTAATGTTATGTTCAAATATTTTGGGGGTTGAGATCAATTTATAAAAAGAAGTTTGTTTGCCTTTTTTAGAGGGAAAGAGAATATTATATTTTTAAGAGAATATTGCCTTTTTCCGAAGGAAAGTAGGTGGGATATTGAAAATTTAACCCACAGTAAAGCGATGGCCATAAACTTAAGCTCTAGAGCCTGTAAATAATCGAATTTAAAATTTCTACGCTTATAACTAGAAATAAAGTCGATGAAAAATAATCGATTAAATGAGCGTATTACACGCAAGAAAAAATAACTCCCTGGTGTTAAACTCTTTCTATGACCCCTAGCAAACCTTTACTCTTACCTACATTTATGTAAACAAAACCCTTAATCATTTTTTAAAATTCTTTTTTTTTTTTTAAATTTTTTTAAAATTTTTTTACTGAGAGAAGATTTGGCTAATTTTATTTTATAACCAGGGTTGAACAGCCGACCAAACTCATAATTTACAGGCACCAATGTACAACTCCGTAGCCTTGTAATTTTGAACCCAACTCAGTAGACAAAGGAACTCTTGGATCACGCATTGGGAAAAATCAGCGTTTGTGGATTGCCTTTCAATTGAACTAACCCGCATTTACGTTACATGGAGAAGAAAACCACGAAACCCTTCCACGGTTACCCTGACGGTAAGGAGATTATAACCCATAATCCCTCTAACACGAAGGACATCTTACGTCAGCACTTTTGTCGTTGCGAGCTGATAGCAGAATTCGTATCAACCAGCCACAGCTGGGATTTGAACCTGTGTCATCTTACCGGGTCATCTATCACCTTAGCCCCCTCAGCTCGGACATATATATTTATGATTATTATTATTATAAAACTAAGGAATAAACTATATTATAAAATAAGTTGTTCCTATGATTGCTTTCAGTATTACAGCACTTTTTTTCAAAAGAGAAAAAAATAGTTTCGTCTTTCGTTATTACGATTTAAAGTATCTTGTAGAAACAAGATGTTCCTACCTACCATAATATATTAATAATACTTATGTTTCCCTCAGAAGTTAAAGTCCAGTGCTTGTTTAATCCTTAAGGGGTAGCTAACAGAGAAAAATTTCTGCTAAGTATAAAGAGCTGAGGGAATGAATCAGGTGTTTTCAGATCGGCTATGCCAGCGACGTTTCCAGATCGGCTATAATCAAGGTAAGAAGGAAAAAAATATATATATGAACTATTTATTTTATTTAGATTAGTTTAGAAAGTGATGTAAATGATTATTTTCTAGATTTCATTTACCACCACATAATTTGAAGTAAAAATCCTGCAAGCATTTTCAAAAATAATGATGATTAGTTACATTAAAATTAAAGTGAAAGTAGAAACAACATTACACATTGATGCGACAAATTTATGTCATTTTTCCGTTTTTAACTCTCAGAGATAACTCTCACTCTAGGCGATTCAGAAATACTTGAGCTGTCTTTCGTTAACTAGGAAAATCATTTCGTCACAAAATCACGTGATTTATGACGGAACATAAACTATCAAATATATGACGAAAATTTTTTTCTGAACTCAAGACATTATCTCTATCTAACCACCTCAAATCTACAATATTAATTCTTAATTTAACAAAAGTCGAATGACGAAATACGAAATGTTTATCTATTTTTGACGAAATTAGTTACCTCGAAGAAGTAAAAATAGTTATTTCGTCACTTTGTCGAAATGTTCACTCGGAGCATATACCTGGTAACGATTTAGTTAAAAACGAAGAAAAATTCGGTAAAAAGTATCCGTTTTTCGCATTGTAAATACCTTTGAAAATTTAATGTACCTACTTTATCTACTAAGATCGTCAAATATGTGCTGTTATTTATTTCTTATTGCCTGTTTTTCACATTTTAACTACTTTTGGGATTGGCAAAAGTATTTTACGATTAATAAACATATATTATACTTCAAAAACAATAAAATTCATAACAGATAGTTTGGTAATTATACAAATTTGCGAGGATATGTACGAAATATTTCAATAAAAGAGTTCATCTTTATTAAATTACCAATAACCGAAACCATCATACAGAGTAATATAAAGATAAAAAGTAACTTTAATTTGGTTGATATTTATTTCTAAATCATTGTTAGTTTTACCGTCCAATTTAAATAGAACATAAATTAAATTTCTATAAATTTTGAAATCCATTACCATAAATGAATAAGATTAGTTTAATTAACATAAACTATAAACGTTTTATAAAGTATGTATAACATTACTTTCATGACATTCTAAAGAGAAGCTTTTTTAAACATAAATTACTTCATATTATTCTTTATATTGCTCTTTAAAGTATTTCCCCGGCTTCAACTTCTTCAAAATTGGCCATTATTTTATGTTTCAAAAGTTTGAATCTGCCATTATCGAACTCATTTAAGCTGAACCTCGGAAAGGTTTTTCTACCCTTTACTTAATAACACAATTACCTCAAGTGGTTCCCAAATTAATTTCCAATACTATTCTTTAAAGGTTCAGCCTTCTTCCTGAAATTTATTTTCCCAATTTTTCTCTTTTATGATTTCATATCTTTTGGCAAAATGTTCCAGTAAAGATCGTAATTGCTTGGAGATTTTACAAACCTTAGTTTTTATATTTATTACATTTCCGTGGCTAGAGACAGTAAATAAACATGTAATTGAATAAATTTATAGTGCGAAATAAATTTTGTCTCACGACCATTTAACGTGTCTGCGTTAAATCTGTTGACTTTTCCTCTAAAATGTCGGCTTTTTTCTCTTCCATCACGGTCGAAATTATGGTGAAACTAACATACTGTACTCTGTTACAATTTTCATTCTTAAATCATGGTAAAATAACCGTAAAGTTTACTGTACAGAACATTTTTTTTACTTTTATGGATTTTTAACCGCTTACAGCTAGCATGGTTTCAAAACCGTGAAAACGAAATGTTATTGAACATAGAAGCCGAGTTTTTCGTTGGGAAATGGGCATTGGAGAGTGTAGAACTCTGGAACTCTTTATGCGTTGAAGGGGAGGGAAGGTATATTGTGGGGTCAAAGGGACTCGAACCCCAGTTCTGTCATTCATGAGACTGACATATTAGTGCTCTCGGCTATAATATGTATACAGTTGTAAGGAACTAAGTGGATTCATTAGTTGAGTTTAGTTGGTGCGATTGTTTAACAGTATTGAGTGTAAGTAAAAAAACAGTTTTTCTCACAGTTAATAGTTTGATTAATATCTTAATTAAGTATATTTGACTGTTCTGTTCACTGCTAAATGTGTGACAAAAGATAAATACATATTAAAAACGTAGTTGTTGTATATAATTCTTCTATGTTAAGGTATGTTCTATTCAGGAATATGATAAAATATATATATTTTAAATTTCCGTAACAAAACCTTTAAAAAGTTAGTCTTTAAAAATATAGCTCATGGGCTTCAATAGTGGCACAACTCAAAAAACACACGTTTTGGACTAAGAACAGGTTTAAATATAAAACTACACACTCTTTCAGCAGCAATACTAGCACAACTCATAATTCAACTTAAAGGTAATCTTCGTTTAACACGTTCACGCCGGGAAAAGTGAAAATACTGGTACGGGAAAAGAGAAAATACTGGTAGAAGAACTATTTCAATATTAGATAATATTCGAGAGGAATTAATCTATTCTCAACAATAACAATTCATTGTAAGGAAATTTATCACGGCGCAGAAGCAGTTCAATATAAAAATTGCATCCGTTAAAAACAATTGGTAGTTATGGATTTTTAATAATTACCGTAAAAAACTAAAAAAAGAAATTTGAAAAAGCAAACTGAAGCATTTCTTGTGCATTTTCCTTAGCAATGAAAACTTTAAACCTACTTATCTCAAAACATGATTTTTTGAGTTGGGCCTTTATTGCAGACCATGAGCGATATAACGGTTCCAAGGTAATTTTTTTCTTGAGATTCAAACCACTATTTGTAATGGTCATTTTAAAACATTCTTCTAATTTAGGATATAAACAATTGTGTTACATTTGGATAAAAAATCATATTTATTCCATTGGTAGTTGAATGGGATCAAAATGGACATGTCAACATAATCCATACCACCATTTGTATCCACTAGACCCACTACATCACGTCTTTGTTCATGCCTAATTTTGGCTAATTGAAGTTATACAGACCGACAGTGAGGTAAAAATAGGTAAAAAAAACAGTATAAAATATAGCATATTATCACACTTCTTGAAATTTTGAAACTAAATTATGTTAATAACAGAACAAAGAAAAAATTTAAAAGTTACTTTCGCACCTTTAAAAAACTTTATTTTACACATTTCTACTAAAATATTCACAGTGTGATTATTCAACTGCATATGGAATTGTGCATCAGTGTTTACAATCTTCGATATTTCACAAATGAAATTCAAGGCATAAATAAAAAAAGAAATTCATGATATCGACTTAAGCCCCATGACCACACTAGCCGCCATTTCCTCTGAAGCATTTTTTTTAAAATTGTTTAAGGATTACATTGAAATAAAATGTAATCCTCATAAATAGTTACATAAAGAAATAATATTTTTTTTCTAAAAAAATAAGAAAAATTCTAAATTTAGATTAACATCAGATGTTTCAAACATTATTAAAAATATAATTTGTTTTAAAAATGATTATTCATAATAATTCCAGGTTCCTTAAATGTTTGGAATTTGCTCATGACAAGTTAATAACATACTTGCAATGATCTAGTTCAATCTTTGTCACATAGCTAAAATAGTGTCTATGTAAACAACTATACTTTATTTATTTCTCATCATCATGTAAGTCACTGAGTTTTAAGGAAAATGATGAGTTAAATATCATAGTTTTTTAACACAACTAAGCAGAGAATATTCTTTGACAATGAAAAACTTGCTTTAAAACTATACGTTTCTTCTTTTAAATTCCAGATTGTTATTATTTCAGAATGATTTCATTTTAACTCGCTTTGAAAATATATGGTGATAAGCACAGACAAACGATTATTATGATACTTTCTTAGTAATGTTCATGTAAATAACTTAACTTGTATATCTTGCATTATCTTGAATATCACTAAGTTGTTAACTGAGTTGTCTTCCTAAACTCATCAATATCTGAATGATGAGTTAATGACGATAATTTTTAATACAACTGAGCAAAGAAAATTCATTGACATCGAATTTATATGATGTCGATGAAAAGTTCGATTTAAAAACCTTTGTTTTTTAAATAATCTTAGATTGTTATTAATTCAACAGTTATTTATCTACTTATATATATATATATATATATATATATATATATATATATATATATATATATATATATATATATATATATATACAGATACACATCTTAAAATGACATTTATACAACAATTGAAAAAATATTGCTAAATATAATTCTGTTAAAAAAATAATTCTTATGATTTAGTTTTAATATTCTAGAGACAACTTGATACATTACTAATAACAGCCTCTTAAATAAAATACCCATTTACAAACTGTTCATAATATAAAGTTCTTTGAGCATTTTCTTAGATTATATCAGATCATATTTTATTATACTCATTTCTTTCCTAATGGCAAGTAAAACATTTGTAAAATTATGTTTTCTTTATCTAATGAAAGTAGTATTTGGAATAAGTTATGACCTAAACCACTTTAAAAAACAAAACAGTAAAAGCTAAAGTTTAAAAGCAATTCTGTTAAAACGTAAAAGTGACATTGATAACCAGCATATTATTTAAAGCGATATGGTTAAAAATATTCAAAGAATTTTAGATTAATTTCTCTGATATGGAGTTTTTATTATGAAGTTATTTGATCTTAAAAGCCATTTATATAGTTATATGTCATGAAATGCTTTTTTCCAATGATATTTAATTGCGAATATTACTTTAATTTTTTAATGCATTTCTTTAAATGAAACCTTAGGCACATTTGTAAGAAATGAATGAATATGATGATAAATTTCAAAAGATTTCGGATTTTTGAGGATTTTTTTTCTCAGGGAGTGTTTCACTTATATGCGCAATAATAGATTGCGGATAAAAAGTGGCTGAAAGATTACATCTAATTTTACCTGATGAAATGTATTCAGTATTGCGCTCAAGTCACTTATACTTCCAAGACAAGCTGGTAATCATCGACTGGATGCTAGATGAGATTCAAACCATCCCTGGTGATAGATAACAGTTCATTCCCCAAAACTTCAAATTTAAGTTTACTTCAAATTTAAGTTTATTAAGAATTGTTTTTGTTCATCATCTATTTTGTAATAATTCGTTCGAAAACATTCTGCGAACATTTTAATCATTTATAACTCACTTCTAGAACTAGATTTATTTGAAAATCAATTTTTAAATCAACAAAAACTAAGAAAAAAATATTAGTACTTAAATCATGCTTAAACAGTGTAGTTTTGGTTGCATTTAAAGAATGCGTTTAGTAAGGATATTAAAAAGATAAAAAAATGATAGAAAGTAACAATGTAAAAGATAGCTACCAGATAAAAGGTAGGTAAAAGGCAAAGCAAACCATAGAAAATAAAAGGCAATCAAGAGACAAAAAGCAGGTGAAGGAGAAAAAAAAACAATAAAAGGTAAAAATTAAAAAGCAACAGATAGAGTTCATGTTTGTGAAAAAGCAATAGCTTTAAAAGGTGAAACTATATTTTTATATCAAGCCTTTTAGTAAAAGATTAAAATATATAGATAAAAAAACGGTAATAGATACATTTAGATAGAAAAAAGAGTAAAGGATTTATCTTTGTTTAGTCAATGGAAAATGGTAAGTCACTGTGAAATCTAAGCCTTCTCTGGAAGAATTAAAGATTTAAAATTCCTCAACTCAAAAAAGAAATCTCGAAATTCGATATTAATTTCTTAAACTATATGCTTTAAATTGTCTTGTGTAAGTTTAGACATGATTCAAAATAATTTTCCCAAAAAATGATTTTCTGTTATTTATAATTTGAATTATAAATAAAAGTCTCAATTCCTGGGATTTACAATTGCATTTATTTTTTTTCGTATTTATTAAAACAAAATATAAATATTATAATAGAAAAAGTATGGAAGATTTATTATAAAAGGAATTATAGAAGAAAATTGGCAGAATTTTTATGTATCATGTAGAATACGTAATTTTTGAAGAAAATATAAAATTATTGAATATTACAACAGAAATTATAACTCAGCAAAAGTGAAAAAATAATTTATATGTGAAATGCATTAGTAGTTAAAGTAAAGCTCATTTATCCTCCTTTATTTTTCGTTGCTTTAAGGTCCCCCTAAAAGGGTGCCCAACAAAACTGCCCTTGTGATACCTGAATGACGAGTGTCAATTGAGTGGACATTGGAAAAAATATTTCATTGCTATAGGAACCGATTAATAAGTGCAATTTTATGTGAAATGGAGCTAAAAACCAGTAAAAAAATATTTCATGAGCCCTATCTTTCAAAACCAGACGATTTTTTTTATAATTAAATACTTAAATAAATTCCTCATTTAACATTATAATTATTCTATCTTTGCATAAGGAAAAACACATTTTGATTCAAAATAAAACCTTTCGTTTTTAGAATTATTATTCTATTTATAATATTTAATATTTTCTATATTTTGTTTCCAAAAGTACCTACTATTTGACATAAAAACATAAGTTTAATTCAATATTTATAGAAGGAAAATTTTTTTACATTAAATAATTGCAAACGATTCATTTGTTTGTTACAAACTGGAAATTGGGTTACTTGGAAAATAAGTTCAATCCGTGACTAAATTCATAAAAGATTATTTAATGCACACAAATTCATTAAAAATATAAAACCTGTAGTTTTCTTTTTACAGTTAAGAGAAATTTTGACAAGTCCTTTTTTTATTTTATCTGTTTTATGCACCAAGATAGCTGGCATACGGCAAACGTTGTATTTTCAATTCCACTTGGTTGGCATAGAAAAGTTGACTAACTAATATTTTTTAAACTTAGTAGAAATATTGGTATGCAAACATGTTTTCAAAAAGATCGAATTAAGTCACGAAAAAAAACTTTACAAAAAAATCTCCTTTTTTAGCTATTACTATAAATCTGTTTCTTGTCTTATTTCATTCTAGTTTTATCCAGCTAGTTTTATCCATCTAGTTTTATCCAGACTTTCTCCATTTAAATTTGACATTTTATTTATGTTGAAACCTTAATGATCAGTCCAAAATTCACTTTCAAATTATTAAAGAAAGTACATAAAAGCCAGAGCAAATATACCTTGTAACAATGACAGTTATAAAATCCAGAATAAACTGTTAGAAAGTGAATTTATATTCGATTTGAAAAAACCTTTTATTATTAATTTGCAAATGAGGATTCATCCTCGATTTCAGATGGTTTTTCCAGCCCTTTGTAAAGGTGGATTCAATCTCAGTAAAAAAGGGCTGTTCATGCAAGCGCAAAGCAAATCTCGTAGCTAGTAAACTAGCATAGTTAAATTTAACATTGCTTGAATATTGCATGGTTTATCTTCTAATTATTTATGAACTTTGCTGTGCTTGTGAAAAAGGTTACTGCTGACATTAAAATCAACCTTATACTGCTTTAAGGATGAAATATGAATCGAAATACGTTATGATTTTTTGATTATAATAAAGTGTGAATGTTTATTTGTAAGTTTAATTAGGTTAAAAGTTAAAAACAACAAAGCAAAATGCATTTTAGGACACAAGAATTAATTTTGTTAGAGATATTTCTTTATTTTTTGTTAAATCAATAAAAAATGGTAAGTCACGTCTCAATGTTAAGGGAATGAATAAAGCAAGTAAAAACGCGCGAGTCCTCTATGTTGCTATTTCTAGCGTTTTGAGAAGAATAGCTTTTCTTTCTCAGAAGCTGTTGCCCACGGATCAGGATGTAGAATCCAGATTTATCCTTTGCTTGAAAATAAAAAAGGACTTAAGCTATCCCTTCTCCAGCGTTGTTTACTCTCTGAGATCAAAACTAAGCAGCTTTAGTCGAAAATGTCAACTGCCCTGTTGAAAAAACTGTTTACGCAAGCTTCCTAAGAAGCGATGTCTCAGAACTTGAGAGGTAAGAAAGAAAAGTTTGGCCTTCCTTGGGGTTACTTTTATCAAGATAATATTTTAACGTCAGCTAAAAGAAATATTTTTAAAGGAATATAATGTTAGATACTGACTTAATTTTGAATGGCTAAAATTCTTAGCTTCTCTAAGCGTTTTTAAAACTTGCAGATTCAAATAAACTGAATAATAAGAGGAGAAATGCTCACAATCGTGTGTATATAAAAGGCTTTCTCCATTTAATAATAGTTTACGTTATGTGTGTCAATAGAAAAATGAATTAAAATTACAAAAATATAGATAGAAACAGATTTTTACATATTTAACTACTTATAGATTTAATTTATGAAATATTTCAAATAAAACATAAAATGTGAATGCTAGATTCCATTCAGTATAATATTTCTTACGTTTTATAATTTTTCATAGTGTGCAAGATGTTCTATAGTAACTACCTTGAGTTTGTTTATCAAATTATTAAATCAAAACGTATTAGACATTAGGGAAAAAAAACTGAGGGATAGTATGATTTACAATAATCACAATTTTTGCAAAAGATTCAAATTTATTGATTTTTTATTGAATACCAGAAAAAGTCACTTTAAAAAAATAATGTATGCAGATTGCTATTTTTCTTCTTTTGAATATTTTCTCCAAAAGTTGTTATTTTGCATGAATTTTAAACTGTGACATATTCAAGGCATTGTGGCATAAACCTTAATCCTTGAGAAAATAAAATTTAATTTCTATGTATTTACATGTAAATATAATACTGATACATACATACATGTACACATAGATACATATACATATACATATCGATAGATTTATAAAGAGTAATTTTTATCTTAGGATAATTATTCTCTATTCGGAAATATCGCATTTATCATCTTGAAAGAAGGCGTCCTGATGAAATCCGTTACATTTTCCAACTAAAAATTTTTCTATTTATTTTATGTAATTCTTCTTAGTGTTCATAATTGAAAAATGAAGGATATTAAGGAAATTGATAAGTTTTAATTAATGCACATAAGCTGCAAGTATATGGAACTCATAAAATAAGTTTAAAAGCATAGAGAAAACATGGAAAATAATAAAGATTAATGAAAAAAGAAGGAAAAAGATTATTAAAATAAAATATTTTATTTGAATAATTTTTTTGCTTTTCTTTTCTGGAATTTTTATTATTTTCCATGTTTTCCCTATATTTTTAACTTATTTTATGAGTTCTATGTACTATATATTATTCTATGATTATTTTTTGAAAAAAAATTCAACATTAATGCATTTACAGTGTCAAGACTGTGTCGAGAACAAGTGAGTTTTAAAGGGTTTTAATTTTTACATTTCCCAAAAAGTGGTTTCAAATTCAACAGAAACACGCGAAAAATCGAATTCCCAGATAGAGTAACTTTCATCAAGTTGTTTGTCCACTTAAGTCTCAGAGGGAAAATATAATGATTGTGCAAACAATTTTAACTGAGAGCCTTTCAAAATACATCCTTTTGAACAAAATTCTATTTATAGTTTCATGGAAAACATCCATTAAAACACTTCTGCTTTCCTATTTCCATGCATAAAAGAAAATGAAAAAAAAAAGAGGAAAAGCAGAATAACGTTATCGTAGAAAATCAAGAAACGATTACAATCCATAATCAAAACTTGAATCATGACGATTTTTACATTACACAGTATGCAATCCATCTCTTTGCGGAGAATCTGTGCTCAATATATTCCCATATTGACCCAATGCATTGATTCTGAAACCATCATGAAAACAATTCAACATTTCTATCATCTAAAACTAGCTGAAGCGATTGCCGAAATGGAGGTAAATCCTTTACTTTAAGGTCCAAAAAGGACATCAATTACTTAGTTTGAAATCTGCGCAGACATACATCTGACAGGAGATGGTTTGCCCGCACCATCTTTATTTTCTTGAGGATTTTCAGAAGGCGACAGGCGCTGAAGTTTCCCAGCCCAAGTTTCTATTCGCACTTTCCATTTATCATCACAATGCGGACACGAAATGGATTTCCACGCCGAGCGTTTTATTTTATTCTGAAAAGAAAGCGTCTAAATATTCATCTGTCTTCTTCTAGAACCAAACACTACCAATCGATTACTTCACATACACAATTTAATAAAGAAATGTCATGTGGCTTTTACTTGAAATGGTGGTTATTAAAAGTCAAGCCTTTTCTAACTGATGAAAAAATAAAAACGTTATGGAAAATATCTGATTTTAATGCAAGTGAAGACATAAAATTATGTTTATATTGCATTTTTTTCGTCTTGTAATGGTTTAAAGAAGTTGAGGTAATGATTTAAAGAAGGTGAAAATTGAGCTAAAGGTTTAAAGAAGGTGAGAAGTTGAGGTAATAGTTTAAAGAAGTTGAGGGGTTGAGGTAATGGTTTAAAGAAGTTGAGAAGTTGAAGTTGATCATCACAGTGAGCTCGAAATGGATTTTCACGCTGAGCAGTTTATTTTACTGAGATTATGTTTATATTGTTAATTGTTTATTTATTTATTTATTTGTAACTACTCAAAGAAGTTGAGATGGTTTAAAGAAGATTAGAAGTTGAGGTAATGGTTTAAGAAAGGGGGGAAGTTGAGGTAATGGTTTAAAGAAGGTTAGAAGTTGAAGTTGATCATCCCAATGCACGTTGAAAGGATTTTCCCGATGACTGTTTTGTTTTATTGTGTAAAAAAAGAATCTAAATATTCATCAGTATTCTTCTAGAACTGAACACTATCAATCAATTATTTCACATACACAATTTATTAAAGAAAATGACTTTTCTTGAAGCTTTGGTAATTAAAAGTCAGAGCTCTTAAAACTGCTAAAAAAGACATAAAAAGGTTATGGAAAATAGTATCTGATGTCAGTAAAAACATTAAATTTTATTTAGATAGAAAATTGTTTTTATAATGGTTTAAAGAAGTTGATTTTACTTTTTAGTAAGTTAACTGGTCAACAAGTAAATCCATTATTAAATCGATAAGCTTTATATTATTTATCCTGTCTCTATTTTTACCATAAATCTTGAAAAGCATTTTTTTTAATTTTTAAATACATTATGTTTAAATACTTAAAAAACTACTAAAATTCCGCACACTTTTTAGGTAATAAAGATGAAAGGTTTATGTCCTTTTTTTCACTTTTAATAAATTTCTCGAGAATTTTACAAAATAATAACTGGAGTGAAATCCCTATTAAGTTAGCCATAAAAAATATCAAGGATTTAACGGGAATTTTTACTAAACGGAAACGAAACGAAATAGAATATATTTTTTTCGGGATAAACATTTTTGAAAACAATTCTTTTGGACATAAAGGTAACGAAAGAACTTAAATTGATTAAAAAACATTTTTAAATTATTCGGCAAACCAGAATTGTTCAAAAATGACCTTTTTTATGAGTAATTACAATTTGAAACTAACTTTCACTGTCGCGTACATCATTAGTGTTAATTTTCTACTCTTAATATAAAAAAGTGAAGATAAATTTGTTTTTAAAAAATAGCAAATAAACGACTTGCCACAATTACGCAGAATAAATACACTTTAGTGATGCGCGTTATATATTTTTTGTTTTATGAAAACACATGAATTCTAAATTGGTAAAATCCTTCGTTGTTATAGGTAGTAGAGATTTTGTCATAGCATATGTGTCCGTGTGCACAGCATACCAAACGCTGTCAACACCGGGACTCGAACTCTAGTTCTGTCTGTCATGAGATTAATAGATTAACCCTTTTGTTTATAATATATACTCAGCTGCAAAGAATTAAGTGGCTTCATTATGTGGACCTAGTGGGGGCTTTAAAATTCCAGTTATTAGGCCCTATCAGTTGAAAGCAGTTAATGAATAGTTTTCCTCACATTTAACAGTTTGAATACCATCTTATTTATCTCTATTTGACTGCTTTGTTTAAATATAGTTAACCCTTTGTAACTCAACAACTCTGATTTAAGAAATATTTACGTGGATGTTAGAATACATCATATTAAACGTGTAAAAAATAATGAAAAAATTAAGACCTTTAAATTAAAAATTTATTGATAAAAAGCATTTGTTGAACATCTCCAATATCGTGAAAAATAGCACAAAAATTCCAATATATTTAAGACTTCATGCGAGAAATTTTGAAATTGCTGTTTTTATGGTAGCAAGGTCTCACACCACATTTTTCAATCCCTCCTTAGCCAAATATACAATCAAGGGGATTGTTGTAAAAAAATTTTATATCCTGCAATTCTGATGTGGAACAATTCTTGCTAAACGCATTTTAATATTGGCAGCTGCACCAAGACTTGGTTCCCCCGAGTTTGCAATATTTTCTTTACCTCAATTTAGTTCGATTTTATAGGTAAATTCACCTTATTATAGGATTGAATTTTCATGTATGTTACAGATATGTAACGCGGTGATACAAAGGGTTAAAAAAATATTTATAAATTGTTATTTAACCATTTTGGCCGGGAATTTTATAACAGTGCATACCCTCCAACTGCTACGGAATTTCCGTAGTTTCAGAAATCTTCTTTTCAGACGGTAGCAAATTAATGTCTTAATATTTAAAAAAAAATTTATTTTAGCGTAACTTGTCCACTATTACTTATAAAAGTGCAGGCCATAAGGCTAGATTCTTAAGTTCTGATAAAAGTTTTATGAGAGATCCATTTGCTTTAAAAATTTCTACTTTGGTTCGCTACCACTAGAAAGAATTATTTTCAAAATCCTCATAAGTTGGAGGGTATGATCAGTGTAAAATTTAATTTTGGATCATTTTCAAAGCATTCTTATTGTTAGCATAACTACCATTCACTTTTTTCTTTACTAATGATTATAATCCCTAGTGAGAAATTTAAAAATAAATTTTGTAAGTTCACGGAAACATTTAAAATTATACCTGTAAGTAATTGAAATAGGTATTTTCTTGTAAAATGAGTTAGAATTTTTTTTTCTTTGAAATAAAATAATGTATTTTCTAAGTTGAAAAGCAAAATTTAATCAAAGTACTGGATTAAATTCAAATGTATCAAAAATGCATAAAAATCTATACATTTTTGAGCGAGTTTTATTTTAAAACAAAATAAGAATTCTATTAACTCAACTGCTAAATGAACTAAATCTTTTTTGCTTTAAATGCTCCATTTCCCTAACTATGTTTGCTTAAACAAACGTAACTAACCTAATTACATTCGTTTTTTTTACGAAGTTCACTTTGAATAGATTACTGTACTATCATCAATGGTGGCTTTCAGACCTTCCCTTTAAACTAAACCCTCTAAAAAAAATTACTGTTTCAATGTTTAAGTGCATTCAATCTGAACCAGGAAGACATCGACCTTGATGGCCATTCTTTTCCCTTAAAGGAATGGAAGAATCCTTAATGGACAGATCCATTCGTCTCAAACCGGAACGACTCCTCTTTGATGATTCCTCATATCCTGGTAACGGTTGATTGATACGTTTGATTTTCATAATGATTACTCAACCTTATCATCTGTTCCTAAAGAAACTCAACTACAATTTAGACATGATCTTTGAATTTTTCGTAAAATGAGGATCGTTAGTTCTTTATCAGTCGATGAAATGGTTTCATTTTTTGTATTTTTTGGATGGTATTAGTTTTAAGCTTGAAATTGCCATTTGAGTATTATAAATTGAAATAAAGTATTGTAATCAGTGGAAAAATCTGTATAAAAGAGTGAAGAGTAAAATATATATTTTTTATGTTAACTAGAAAATATATTGTGTATTGATGAATTATCAGGAAAATGTAATATATAATTAAAATTTATAATTTCGCTTTCATTAAATAAATTGGATTTCTCGTGAAATGATTTTATTTTGACTTCAAAATATTAATTCATTTTGGGAATACTTTAAATTTTGCAGATGTCAGTGGACTTTTGAATTTACTGTGAAATAAGGATCGTTAGTTTTCTATCAATCTATGAAATCTTTTCACTTTTTATATTGCTTAGATGGTATAATTTATGTACATGAAATTGCCATGTGAGTATTATGAATTGAAATTAATGGAAAAAATCTAGTTGAAAGAGAGAAAATTAAAATATGATTTTTTTTATAATAACTAGGATTATCATAATTATCACTCGGATTTTCATGAATTATCACAAAAATATCGATATATAATTAAAATTTACAACTTCTCTGAGATTAAAAAAAAAGACAATTTCAATTCAAAATGTTTTTTTCAATTCTAAATGGACATATCTATTCGCATCAAACCGAAACTGCTCCTCTTTAATGATTTCTAATATCCTGGTAACAGTTGATTGATACGTTTGATTTTCATAATGATTACTCAACCTTATCATCTGTTCCTAACGAAATTCAACTACAATTTAGACATGATCTTTAAATTTTTCATAAATTTAAGATCGTTAGTTCTTTATCAGTCGATGAAATCGTTTCATTTTTGTATTTTTTGGGATGCATTACTTTTATGCTAGAAATTGTCAGGAAATTGTTTTATGCTAAAAATAGAGAAGTATATAAGAGAGAAGCTTTTTTTTAATATCAACTGGAAAATATTTTATCTATTTATGAATTATCACAAAATATATCAATATATAATCAAATAATAAATTTTCTCTGTCATTCAGAAAATTAGATTTCTTATGAAAAGATTTTATTTGACAATAAAATAATAATTTATTTCCAGAAAACTTTAAACTTTGCTGATTTCAGATGATTTTTGAATTAATTGTCAAATTAGGTATGCTAGCTCTTTATCAGTCGATGAAATTGTTTCATTTTTGTATATTCTGGATAGTATTAGTTTAATGCATGAAATTGCTATTTGATTATTATTAATTGAAATATATATATATATATATATATATATATATATATATATATATATATATATATATATATATATATATATATATATATATATATATATATATATATATATATATATATATATATATATATATATATATATATATATATATATATATATATATATATATATATATATATATATATATATATATTATCTGAAACATATTTCATGTGTTAATGAATTATCACAAAAATATCAATATAAGGATAAAATTTCTCTGACATTACAAAATGAGGTTTCTTGTGAAAGAATTTTATTTGACTGTAAAATATAAATTTATATAGGGAAAATTTTCAATTATGCAGATCTGAGTGGATTTTGGTCTGGAGGAAATGAGGATCATTTAATGAAGCACTTTATTTTTATTTTTCTTGGATAGTATAAGTTTTATGCATGGTATTGTCATTTTAGTATTATAAATTAATATAAAGTATTATAATCAGTGGAAAAAATCTTGTTTAAAGAGAGAGTAGTAAAATACATATTTTAACTAGAGAATATTTCCAGCTTTAATGAACTATCACAAAAATATCAATTCTTAATTAAAATTTGTTTGATATTATTAAAATGAAATTCTAGGGAGAAGAAATTATTTGGCTATAGCATATATTTTTTAAGTTACTAATGGATTTTTGAATTTATTCTGAAATAAGTCTCCATTGTTTTTTATCAGAGGATGAAAACGTTTAATTTTTGTATATTTTGGATAGTATTAGTACCATTTCAGCATTATAAATTGAAATAAATTAATTCAATCAATGGAAAAATCTAGTTAAAGGAGAGAAAAGTGAAATGTATAATTTTTATATTAATTAGAAATATTTTCAGTGCTAATGAATTTTCACAAAAATATCGATGTTTATTAAAAAAATATTGAAATTTTTCTGTCATTAAAAAAATTATTTTTCTTGTTGAAAGATTTTATTTAACTATAAAATATTAATTTATTTTAGAAAAAAATTCAATGTTACAGATTCCAGTGGAGTTTTGAATTTATTGTGAAATGTGAATCTTAAAATCTTTATCAGTCAATGAAATTGTTTAAATTTCGTTTTTTCGAACACGGTCGATTAAAATAAGTTTCAATCTACTGGTTCTTTAATCTGATAATAATAAATGGGCATTTTCAATTAAAAAATAAATTTTCTTTAACATCAACAGATTACTATCGTTAAAGTAAAAGAAAACAATGGCTGCTTAAACAAAGAATACTCAATTAAAAAATCCATATTCTTTGGACTTGTTTAAGACTTAATTAGGTCTTTAAAAATACAACAAGCTGCAAACTTTCCCATAAACAAGAGTTTTTGCAAATTATTTCACTTTTAACAAATTTAAATAAATTTTCACGTAAGAAGGTCGTTTTTCTTTATTTTACTTTTTCAACTGATTCCCTCACTTAATCCTATTTAATCAAATAAGACTTAATACAACTCCCTTGTGTACTTTAAGTTCACATCTTAACCTTTCAATTTAACTAAAATGTAGAACCTTTATTTGTGAAAGTAGGAAAAATGCTTAATTGGATGCTAAAGACGGTAGCAATTTGCATAAAACTATTGTTAGAAAATTGATATTCTTCTTTCAAATAAAATCCCTTAGTTTCAACGTTCATATGCTTAATTTCTTATGCGGTTTATTTTAATTGATCTTATTTAGCAAACTTTGTCAAAATTGCTCAATTAAATTTCATTGCATGTTGCTTTTCATATTTGTTTCACTCAATTTCGAAATTCTGGTTTATATTTCTTTTTATGTAGTAACAAAGCAGCCAGCTGTATTTTTTAGCTATCAACAATGTTTAAAATGGTTGTAAAATTAATAATTATTTGCAATTAACTGAATAATTACTTACCCTTTGAAGACACTTTTTTTTTTATCGAAAATATAAAAACTAGTAACATAATTATTTAACTATTATTTTTTAACTGAAATCAAAAATCTGAATTTCCGTGTGTTTTAATACAATATTACAAATAGGATAACTAGGATCTGTATTCAACAAAATGTATTTCTTCTCTTTTTTTTGAAATTTAAATGACAGCTAATGTAACAAAGCCTCCAAGCTTTGCATAGCAACATTTTTTACTTCACTTTTATCAAAAAAGCATGTGTTAATGGAATAATTGATTATAGTGATTGTTCGAATTCTGCTAGCACTTTAATTTTCAATGAGTATTGAGAAAGCATACTTAAATATTGAGAAAGCATATTTCCAGTACCAAATTACTGGGGCCTACCTGACTGAGCGCTATCGCCCACTAAACGCCGAGCAAAGCGTGAAGGTAGCTGGTTCAAATCACACTTCTTTCCTTCGTGCTGTCCTTCTCTGTATTCTGATATCTGCCCTTCTCTTTGACAAAGGTTTAAAAGCCTAAATTGATAACACAAGCCTGCAAATGTACGTAATTCCAATTAATAAAATAAATAAAATACAAATATACTTGTATTATTGATGTATTTTGGTGAGCGTGTATTTCGTTGTTTCAATGAAATTTTTGAAAAATAAATAAATAAATTATCAATGTTTATAAGAAAAGCACATGAGAGAATGGAAAAATTTTGGTGATTGATTGTTGAGCACATGTATAAAAGTTTTCTTACATAGCCGTGACGCAGGAAGTGTTATTTTGCAAAAAAAGTGCTTTGGTATTTTTCATTTACGCTGCACTAAAGCTGCATAATGGGCTATCAGCGACAGTCTGGGAAACATCCCTGCGGATGATAAGGAAACAACAAATATACGTCACATCCCATTTTACAGGGAGGGCACTCTCACACTCCATTTATTTGGTCCGCAGATCATAATTTTATCCTGAATCAGAGCACGATCAATCCAGCTCTGCAAGAGTTACTGATTTGTTATTGTAACTTGGAGGGCTTTGTGTCCCAACACAATTAGCGTGCACCAGTCACCATTTTGCTCACAGGGAGTCTTCGGCCGACGCTAAGACCTCTCGGACGTGGGCCCAACGTCTTGCCAGTCTGGTAACCCAGACCTGCAGAAAAACATAATGTGTATATCTATTAGATATCTATTATATTTGATAACCATTGAAGTTTTAAGAGTTTATAAATCAATGATTTCGGCAGGAAAATATTTGTACACTTAATCTAATAAAGTAAAAATAAAATATATGTTTCCTCGTGAAAAGTGTCAGTTTTGAGTCAAAATCATCATATTCTGCCACAGTTACGTCAATTTTTATACTCATTCAAAGACTTTTTTTTCAGCTACTATCAAATAGCTCTATAGTAATTAAATTTGACCAATTCAAAATTTGAAAGGCGAGATCCACTTTATCTCCAAATGTATAGTTAAATCAGAGTGTCTACCAGTCAAAAAAGTTTTCGCTACATTTATTCCCTATTCAACAATTTTCGAGGATTTTTGAGCTAGTTTTAAGAAACAATTCCTCAAGCGCAGAGATGCCAACTTGTATATACAACAAATATATATTTTAAAGTGGTAGTTTATCAATTGTGATTCTTGGTTTAATGAATTCAATTTGGCAGATTTTTATCCACCACTAACTAACTTTTTATCCACCACTTCTAAATAATTCGTAGGCTTATATAATGCACCACTTTATAATACTTATGTAACGCTATACCTTTTAAAAAAGCAAGCAAAAATAGTTAAATATTTGGCAAATTTACTTTGTAGTTAATTACCGTTTTTTTTTTCATTATTTTGGCGTGTCCGGAGCAGTTGGCATCTCTGCAAGCGAATCCACAATCGTCGAATCATGGAATAATTATTTAAAAAAAGAGATAATCAATATAACAATTAAAAAATATTTTTGTTAGAGTTTCATGTCAACGATAGATAGGGGAGAAGGGAGCACATGTGAACATGGTATGTTTTACCAATATGATTTGAAATAAAAAATCTTGAAAAATTTTCAATTGATGGCAGTACTAGTTCCACCTCTCTGTATAACTTTCAGAACAATGAGACATTTTGTAGTTCTATTCTGACAATTTCTTTGTATCAGCTGGTGTTGTATATATTATAATCACTCGCTTCTTCAAGTGAAAGCATAGTATAAATAAACTAATAAACTAAAATTAACTATTGCAGACCATTGTATGAACATTCAGGTAAGTTTATGACAATTATTTTTTTTCTTACTCAATTAAAAATTCTCTATTCTTCAAATTAGGTTTAACCCCTTGGGGACGGGTGATTCAGAAAAGCATTCGTACAAAATCAGAATCAAGATGCAATTAAATAAAAAACGGTAACTTAAATGTAGTCGTTACTAATTTGACAGACTTACTTTGCTTTTATTTTAATTATTGTTAGTTTAATCATATATATAATCAATGTTAATTCAAAGTATAACTAAATAGTTTTATTTTGAACAAAGTAATGGTGAATTAAATAAATCAAAAAATTATAACTCCGCCTACAAATAAACTGCTAAAGAAATACTTTGATTACCAGTTTTATCTTCTTAATCTGATTGATACGGTTTTTTGCTGTCACGTATTTGTGACAGTCGGCGCGAAAGGGTTAAGAAAGATGATGGGGCATTTGTGAATAAAACATCTGGGGCAGATTTGAACAGTTTACATGTGCCCCTACATAGTATTATGATTATTATCCTCATAATATCATAAGTTTAAAAATATGTATGCATTTAAAATTATTATTATTTAATTTTCTATAATCAATTTATAAATTTTTTCTTAAAAAAAGTTTTTTTTTAATTAAATGGTTGATCGCACATCACGCTTATTAACTGATACACCTTAGAAAGATAGAATTGCTAAAGCTACAATTGAAAAGATAGAAAAAATGAAAAAAAATTCATGACAGAGTATTAGAGAAGAAAGAAAAAGGCCCATTACAACTCCTGAGGAACATAAAGTTGCGAAAACCCCACAGCGGAAAAGTTATTGTACAGCTGAAAAATTATTTTCTTTTTGACAGTACTGTTGTACAATTTAAATTCACATAGAAAGCTACAACCCCTTCAGGATAATGTGCTATCTGCTATCTGTTATATTAAAGATTTTTTTCTTTGAAATATGATGATTGTTTTGTGTTTTTAATCTTCTTCATATGTGCCCCAGTCATGTTCACATGTGCCCCCAATAGGGGCACATGTGAACAATAGAAGTCATTTTTCTAAAATATCATAAAGTAAGAAAATATTTTATTGAAAAATCTCAAAAAATTCCATAAGCTAAACAAAATACTATTTAAACATACGAACTTCTTCACTGTGAGAAATTGATAATATTTTGTGAAAAATGAAGAAATAAAGAAATTTGTTCACAAGTGCCCCCCTCTCCCCTACCTTATCAATCAATGTTTTTTTTTTATCTACCAGAACTATTTAAACTTAATTTTTATTAAACGAAGTTATTGCAGACTATTTTTTAAAACCATCTTCGAAAAGTATCCCTTCTTTAGATCCCGGTGCTCAAAGTGCCAAGTTATTGAATCAGTTTTCGATCACAAATTTAGAATTCACTATGATATGTCATTTTTTCCAAATAGCCAAAGATGCCAACTAGCCCCGGGTGTCGCATGAATATTTACGAGTGGTAGTCATTTAATGCATAATTCTTAGTATAGAAAATTCGACTTATAGGGCCTTTGCTCACCGCTACTTACTAGTTCAAAGGCTTCGGTGATGCACCACTTTTTTTACAGTAAAACTGTGTTTAGCCTTTTATAAAAATCGCCAAAATTAACCGAAAATCTGTGTTAGTAGCCTTTGTCTTTATTTACCTTTACCTTTTACCTTTTTCTTATCTTTTTGTTTACCTCATTCTCTTTTTTTTTAACCATTTCCTGATACTCATTCAAAAACACATTTTTTGAATTGCATTAAATATCTCTATAGTAATTAAATTTGACCAATTTTTCAAAATTTGAAAGCCGTGATCCATTTTGTTTTCAAATGTAACTGAAAATCAGCGTGTCGACCAATCAAAAAAGCTTTCGTGACCTTTATTCCCTATTCGACGATGTTCGAGGATTTTTAAGCTAGTTTTAAGAAACAATTTCTCAAGCGAATCCATAATCGTCAAATCCTGGAATAATTATTTAAAAAAAAGTGATTATTAATAGAACAATTAAACTATATTTTTGTTTGAGTTTCATGTCAAAGATAGATACCTTATAAATCAGTGCATATTTTATTATCTACCAGAACTATTTAAACTTAATTTTTATTAAAAGAAGTTATGGCTATCTATTTGATCTCAGTTCAAAAAATCTTGTCTTTAGATTCCGGTGCTCAAAGCGCCAAGTTATTTAAACAGTTCTCGATCTCGAATTTTGAATTCACTTGATGATAGGTCATTTATTCCAAATAGCCAAAGATACCCAATATCCCTGGACAGCGGATAAATATTTACGAGTGGTAGACTTAAATGCATAGTTCTTGGTATAGAAAAAAAGAATTATAGGGCCTTTGCTCATCACTACTTACTAGTTCAAAGGCTTAGGTGAAGCACCACTTTTTACACTAAAGCTGTGTTGAAGCCTTACATAAAAATCGGCAAAATTAACCGAAAATCTGTGTTAGTAGCCTTTATCTTTATTTACCTTTAACTTTTAACTTTTTCTTTACCTTAACCATTTTGTTTACCTCATTCTCTACTTTTTTAACCATTTCCTGATCATCCCGAGTTAACTCAAGAATGCATATATTGCATTTATTTATTATTTCGAGAAAACTCGGGTGTTGAAGAATTTGTCAGTACATTTGGTTTTTTTCACGCTTTTACTCGGCTGTAAGCAGAAAATAAGTAAATAATAATAATCAGCCGTGATTGGAAGTTTGGCAAGTTTTGTTTGGGAGTTTTGCTGCCGGATTGCTAGACTGCAAACGTAATATTTGCCATTTTATCTACGATGATTTCTGAATTCATGTAGAAAAAAAGAGTAGTATATCTCTTCACTGGTATTTGGAAACTATCACTTTATGTTCCCCTTGTGCAAAAACTATCACACTAATAAAGACTAATATTTATTTATTTCATTCGAACGAGATAACTCGGGAATGTAAACTGATTGCAAATTAAATGATTTTTGCACATAAAAAAAATTAAAATTTCTGCTTAAAACTTGTGTATTATGTTTGTTTTAGTTCCTTGTGTTTATTAATGAAATAAAAAAATATGTTAAATGTTATGTCAAGAAAGTTGGTAAGAGAGGCGGGTAAAAAAAAATTAAAAAAAAACCTTTTTATTTCATTCTTTTTTTAAAAGAAATATTTTCCGGAATCTGAAGCAGTTGACGAAACTGTAGCAATGAATGATTTAAAGAAAGACCAATTGCGTAGTATTGCTTTTCGTAGAATTGAGCCAAACAATGCCAAAAAATTTGAGATTTTAAAATTTTATGCCAATTTCTATATTTTTTTTTCTGTAGACCCACAAAGTTTCAGAATTCTCTAAAATTTGGCGGGATAATACACCTACACTTAATCTAATGAAGTAAAAATGAATTATATATGTTTCCTTGTGAAAAGTGCCAATTTGCGTCAAAATCATCATACTCTGCCACAGTTACACCAATTTTTATACGCATTCAAACACACATTTTTCGAGTTGCTATTAAATAGCTCTAGAGTAATTAAATTTGACCAATAGTTCAAAATTAGAAAGACGACATGCATTTTGTTTCCAAATGTAACTGTAAATCAGCATGTCCACCAGTGAAAAAAGCTATCGTGACCTTTATTCCCTATTCGAAAATTTTCAAGGATATTTCAGCTAGTTTTCAGAAACATTTTCTCAAGCGAATCCATAATCGTTGAATCGTGGAAGAATTATATAAAAAAAGTGATAATTAATAGGACAATTAAAAGATATTTTTGTTTGAGTTTCATGTCAACGATAGATACCTTATAAATCAATGTATTTTTTATTATCTACCAGAATTATTTAAACTTAATTTTTATTACATGAAGTTATTGATGACTGTTTCATACCTGCCAAGGAAGAAGAAAAAGCAAAACAAAGCCAAAAATATTGAGGATACACAAGTCATGATTACAGAAAGCACCTCTTCTTCACCAATAGATGCCGCCACCTCCTTGCTACTATCTGAAACAATAGTCAACTCCGACATAGCTACACCCATGGAAGTTCCCAATGAAGAAACAGACACACCCATAACCTCTGCACAAGCACTTCCAACCATACATATTAAAGTATTACTCCGTGGACCATCAACAGAATACAAAACAGATGAGATCTCCCATCAACTGGCAAAAACAGGCATTACAACTCATAAAGTCATACAGTTTAAGAGAAAAGTGGGCGAGGCCTATAGGCTCCTCCCACTTTTTCTCATAATTCTTAAAAATACAGTGCAAAATAATCAAATTAACTCCATCACCACTATTCAAAGTATTCCAGTCAGAATAGAAAGATTTAGGGGGGGGGGTCGTGGACCAATTCAATGTTTTAATTGTCAAGCATTCCACCACACTCAAAGATCATGCAACGCTGCCTCAAGATGTGTGAAATGCGCTGGCAATCATCGCTCCCATGAATGCAGAAAGAACAGACACACTCCACCAAAATGTTGCAACTGTAGTGAATCCCACACCGCAAACTACACTGGGTGCATAACCCGTCCCACTAGGAAGGGTTCTCGCCCGATTCCCACAACAACAGCCGGTATGGCTCGCAGACTTGTCATAATAATAAAAAAACTGCAAGAACTCATAAAGAATGAAGAGGTACTCCAATTACTGCAAAGAATCATTAGGGATAATGCTCCATAATGTCATAGTCATGTCCAATTCTGGACTATTCATTCTGAACTCTTGCATTAGTGTAATATGTAGATTATCAAACTCTTCTTCAATGAAAAAAGTAAAACAGATCAATTAAATTGCAAACTGTATCCGATAGATGGCGGCACCAATATTAAACAAAACTTCTGTAAATATATCATGTTATATTTGTTTTACAACTTAAAATTAAACAATTCTAACGTTATTCAATGATAATTTGTCAATCGCATTTGCATATATTCTAATTTTACTCATAATTTATCACAACTTATGAATGCATCAAATTTAAATTCCATTCAATGCTTCAATATCAATTGTAATTGTTTATATATTAATTTAATTAATATTTTAATCACAACCTATGATTGCATCAAATTTAATACCAATCAATGCTTAAATATCAATTGTGCTTTTTATATTCACGAAAATTTCTGATTATTGCATAAATCATGACTTATATTAAATATCAAATCATGTTTAATTTATCAAGCAAATATGCTTGATCTTCTATAATGCTACCTAAATGCTGCATAATTCAAAATGTTTTTTAATTCAACTTGTAAATACTTCATGATGAATGGGTTAGGGGCCGCTGCGCGGCCCAGGCACCCAATTTTAGTTAAATAAAGAGAAGAAGAGATTTCATACCTGCCAACTCTTCCGGATTTTCCGGAAGATTTTATTTTCATATTTAAAGTGGTAGTAAATATATACTATTTTTTCTCTTTTAAAATTAATTTCCTAATGATTTTAATCGTCACTATTCTTACAAAAATTAAGCAGATATATAAATATGCTTTACTATCTTGGTTGTCAACTCAATTTTTCTCAAATGCAACGTATTTGTTTGCTTTAAATTGAAGTTTTAATTCCATTTTAATACCACTGGGAAAAATGATAATGGAAGGGTTTAAAAGTTGGCAGGTATGCTATTTTATAAAATGATTTTTTTAAAGAAAAAAAATTTCTTTAAATCTCGGTGCTCAAAGCACCAAGTTAGTAAAATAGTTTTTGATTTCGTATTTTGAATTCATTGGATGATAGGTCATTTATTCCAAATAGCCGAAGATGCCAACTAGCCTTGCACAGCGGACAAATATTTACGAGTGGTAGTCGCTTAATGCATAATTCTTGGTATACAAAATTCAACTTATAGGGCCTTTGCTCACCACTACTTAATAGCTTAAAGGCTTAGGTGATGCACCACTTTTTTACAGTGGCTGCGCTGAGCCTTTATCAAAATCGACAAAATTAACCGAAAATCTGTGTTAGTAGCCTTTGCCTTTATTTACCTCTTACTTTTACCTTTTTCTTTATCTTAACCTTTTTGTTTACATTATTCTCTATTTTTTAACCGTTTCCTGATCATCCCGAGTTAACTCAAGAATGCATATATTGCAAATATTTCTTATCCCGAGAAAACTCGGACGTTGAGGAATTGGTCAGTACGTTTGGTTTTTTCCACGCTTTTACTCAGCTGGAGGCAAAAAAAAAGCTAAGCAATAATAATCAGCCGTGATTGGAAGTTTGCCAAGTTTTTTTTGGGAGTTTTGCTGTTGGTTTGTGAGACTGGATACGCTTTTTTTTGCAAATTTTATCAATGACGATTGCTGAATTTATATCGAAAAATGAGTAAAAAAAAATGGCATATAACTTCACCGCCGTTTGGAAACTATCACTTTGTGTCCCCCCTTGGGTAAAAACTATCATACTAACTTAATAATTATTTATTTCATTTGCCCGAGATAACTCGGGATAGTAAACTGATTGTATATTAAACGTTTTTTACACATAAAAAAATTTAAAATTTCTGCTTAAAACTTGTGTATTATGTTTGTTTCAGCTCCTTGTGTTTATTAATGAAGTAAAAAAAATATGTTAAATGTTATGTCAAAAAAGTTGCTAAGAGAAACGGGTAAAAAAATTAAAAAAAACCTTTTTATTTATTTATTTTTTAAAAATAAATATTTTCTGGAATCCGGAGCAGTTGACATATCTGTATTACTCGAGTGAAGTCATTTAAATTTGCTGCACGGAGCGCCAAATAAAATAACGATCACTTTAAACATTGCTACCAACAAAATATAGGTAGTAGCAGCAAATGAAAAAATGTGTGGTCAAGGTCAGGTATGATCAAGATAATGACCAATGGTATGGTCAAGATAGCATTCTCAGCTTTCGAGCCTTTGTTGTTAATTTCACTTTTTGCACATTCCGACATGCTAACGAAACTAACAAAGCGAATCAAAAGAATTCTGTTCATAATTATAAAACGTATTTTCTCAAAGAAAATTCCATGCAAAAAATCTGATTCTTCTTCATGTTTTTCTATTTATTTTAACTACAGGCTAAAACAATTTTAATGTACAGTCACCACAAGAAATATGGATCAGTTGGTCGGATTTCCCCTCTGCAAAATGATATGGCAACATCTCAAACATGTCTCTTAATTTGTAGATAACAATCAACTGCAACCGTGGCTAAGCATGCTTATTTTGATTCAAAATTTCACTTTTTCAGAAGAAACAAATAAATTTTCTCTTTGCATTTGACTTAGCACAGAAAACTAACCCTTGAAATCAAATATAAGAAAAATCTGATGATTACCGATTAACTTGGACGGGGGGAGGGGAGAGAAAGACCAGAGACTCTAACTATTTGAAGTTGTGACGAATTATTTCTCTCAGTGATCGTTATTAAACCAACAGATTTTGTGTAATAAACAGATTTTACCAAATCTCATGAAACTAAAAACTCATTTGCAGATTTTTGAAGCAAACAGAAGTATTAAAGTACTAATACAATATCCTTGCAATAAAATATTTTCAGAGTACTTGCTGCCACTGACAGAGACAGATGAACATTGGGCACAACAATGGAATGTTGCAATATTTCAGTATTGCAGGGTGATTAAAAATGTAAATAGTGGTGGAAACTCAATTCATTTTTATTTATTTATTATCTTTTTCATTAGTCAATTGAAACTAACATTAGAACTTACATTTCAAATAATAATAAACTAAAAAAATGTGCTATTAAAAGTTGATAATTTTCATCTATTTTTATAAAATTTCGTAAAACAATTGCTTGGTGCGCTATTGATTCTAGCAAAACCGAAGATTGACAACTATTTTTCCTGGCAATTGCTTCAATTCTTCTGTAGAACCACAAAGTTTCAGAATTTTCTAAAATTCGGTTATCGATGTAAATGGTACGTTAAAACCTTTCTACCACTTTTAGAACATTTCAGAAATTTTCGGGTAACATTAGGATCATTGTACGAGACTGTAGCAATGAATGAATTCAAGAAAAACCAATTGCTTAGTAGTGCTTTTCGTAGTATTGTGCAAAACAATACCAAAACTTCGGCGATTTTATATTTTTATGCCAATTGCCTTATTTCTTCTTTCTGTAGACACACAAAGTTTCAGAAATTTCTTAATTTCGATTTCAGAGGTAAATGATACCTTAAAACCTTTTAATCACTTTTACTACATTTTGGAAATTTTCAGAAAGTTTCAAAAATTTCTAAATTTTGACGGAATAATATTTGTAGACTTAATCTAATAAAATAAAAATAAAATATTCTTCGTGAAAAGTGTCTATTTCGAGTCAAAATCATCATATTCAGCCACAGTTACATTACTTTTGATACTCATTCAAAGACATTTTTTCAGTTACTATCAAATAGCTCTATAGTAATTAAATTTGATCAATTCAAAATTTGAAAGGCGAGATCCATTTTGTCTCCAAATGTACATGTAAATCATCGCGTCTACCAGTCAGGAAAGTTTTCGCGTCCTTTATTCCCCATTCGACAATTTTCGAGGATTTTGAGATTGTTTTTAGAAACAATTTCTCAAGCGATTCCATAATTGTAGAATCGTGGGATAATTATTTACAAAAAGTGATAATTAATAGAACAATTAAAATATATTTTTATTTGAGTTTCATGTCCTTATAAATCAAATACCTTATAAATCAATGTGTTTTTTATTATGTACCAGAACTATTTAAACAAAATTTTTATTAAAGGAAGTTGTTGCTAACTATTTTATAGAATTATTATTTTTAAAAATCATCTCTTCTTTAAATCCCGGTGCTCAAAGCGCCAAGTTATTGAAACAGTTTTCGATCTCGAAAGATGAATTCACTTGATGATAGGTCATTTATTCCAAATAGCCGAAGATGCCAACTAGACCTGGACAGCGGATAAATATTTACGAGTGGTAGTCATTTAATGCGTAGTTCTTGGTATAGAAAAATAGACTTATTGGGCCTTTGCTCACCACTACTTACTAGTTCAAAGGCTTAGGTGATGCCCCACTTTTTCACAGTAAAACTGTGTTTTGCCTTTAAAAAAATCTGTGTTAGTAGCCTTTGCCTTTATTTACCTTTTACTTTTACCTTTTTCTTTATCTTAACCTTTCTGTTTACTTTATTCTTTATCTTTTTTAATCGTTTTCGGATCATCCCGAGTTAACTCAAGAACGCATATATTGTAAATATTTATTATCCCGAGAAAACTCGGGCGTTGCAGAATTTGTCTGCACGTTTGGTTTTTTCACGCTTTCACTCGGCTGGAAACAAAATAAATAAATAATAATAATCAGCCATGATTGGAAATTTGTCAAGGTTTTGCTTGGGAGTCTTGCTGTTGGATTGTGAGACTGCAAACATATTTTTTGCGATTTTATCTACGATGATTTATGAATTTATAAAGAAAAAAGAGTAGCGTATCACTTCACTGGCATTTGGAAACTATCACTTTGTGTTCCCCTTTATGTAAATACCAACATACTAATTAAGACTAAGATTTACTTATTTCATTTGCCCTAGAAAACTCGGGATAGTAAACTGATCGTAAATTAAATGTTTTTCTACACATAAAAAAAAATAAAAATTTCTGCTTAAAACTTGTGTATTATGTTTGTTTTAGTTCCTTGTGTTTACTGGATGCTGGATATTGGGGTTATCTCGGCGGTTGGAGCGAAGCGCCACTAACCGATTCATCGATTCTGTTTTGTCTTATTCTAGGAGGTCCTAAAAATCTTTGAAGTTGTAGTATGCTGTAATGACAGATCAAGTCCTTAAAAAAGTTAGTCCTCAGTTTTGAAGTGAAAATCATCTTTGGAATGGGGAGATCCCCTTGAGTAGAGTTTTATGATAAAGTTAATAGTATTTTGATAGTATGCAGTCTGAGCATAAAAAGGCGGTAATTGGGCTGAAATTCAAATTATCACGGATTATATCAATATCGAAAAACTTATTGAAATCTGATCCTTGTGTTTATTAATGAAATTTAAAAATATGATAAATGTTATGTCAAAAAAGTTGGTAAGCGATATATCTAACCATTTCCTGATCACCCGAGTTAACTCCAGAATGCATATATTGCAAATATTTATTATTCCGAAAAAACTCGGGCGTTGAAGAATTTGTCAGTACATTTAGTTTTTTTCACGCTTTTACTCGGCTGTAGGGAGAAAAAAAAATAACAATAATCAGCCGTGATTGGAAGTTTGGCAAGTTTTGTTTGGGAGTTTTGCTGTTGGATTGTGAGACTGCAAACATATTTTTTTGCGATTTTATCAACGACGATTGCCGAATTTATATCGAAAAAAGAGTAAAAAAAATGGCGTATCACTTCACTGCCGTTTGGAAACTATCACTTTTTGTTCCCCCTTGGGTAAAAACTACCATACTAACTAAGACTAATATTTATTTATTTCATTCGCCCGAGATAACTCGGGATAGTAAACTGATTGTAAATTAAATGTTTTTTACACATAAAAAAATTAAAATTTCTGCTTCAAACTTGTGTATAACGTTTTGTTTTAATTCCTTGTATTTATTAATGAAATAAAAAAATAAGTTAAATGTTATGTCAAAAAAGTTGCTAAGAAAAGCGGGTAAAAAATTAAAAAAAGAACTTTTTATTTATTTCTTTTTTTGAATAAAAAAATATTTTCTGGAATCCGGAGCAGTTGACATCCCTGTATTACTCGAGGAAGTCATTTAAATTTGCTGCACGGAGCGCCAAATAAAATAGCGGTCACTTTAAACATAGCTACCGACAAAATATAGGGAGTAGCAGCAAATGGAAAAATGTGCTGTCAAGGTAAGGTATAGTCAAGATAATGACCAATGATATGGTAAAAATAGCATTCTTAGCATTGGAGCCCTTATTGTTAATTTCATTTTTATCGCATTCCGACATGCTAACGAAACTAACAAAGAGAATCAAAAGAATTCTGTTCACAATTATAAAGCGTAGCTTCTCAAAGACTATTCCATGCAAAAAAAATCTGATTATTTTGCATGCTTTGCTATTTATTTTAATTACATGCCAAAACAATTCTAATGTACAGTTTTCACAGAAAATATGGATCTGTTAGTCGGATATCCCTTCTGCTCAATGATATGGAAACATCTCAAAGATGCGGATAACAATCAACTGCAACCGTGACCAAGCATGCTTATTTTGATGCAAAATTGCACTTTTTCAGAAGAAACATATAATTTTTTTTTTTTAGTTTGACTTAACGCACAAATCTAAACCTTGAAATGAAATTAAAAAAAAATCTGATGATTACCGATTAATTTCGACAGGAGGGTACAAAGACAAAGGACTCTAACTATTCGAAGTTGTGGCGGATTATATTTTTCAGTGATCGTTTTGAAACCAACCGATTTTGTGTAATAAACAGATTTTACCAAATCTCATGAAGCTTAAAACTTATTTGCAGATTTTTGAAGCAAACAGAAGTATTTATACAACCTTTGCAGTAAAAAATTTTCGGAATAGTTGCAACAACTGACAGAGACAGATGAACATGTGGTATAAAAATGGAATGTTGCGAATTTTTAATACTGCAAAGTGATTAAATTTCTAAATTGTGGTAGAAACTCAATTTATTTTAATTTATTTATAATCTTTTTAATTAGTCAGTCGAAACTAACGCTAGGACTTACATTTCAAATCTTAGTAAACTGAAAAAAATATGCTATTAAAAGTTGATAATTTTCATCTATTTAAATAAAATTTCATACAACAATTTCTTAGTGCGCTATTGATTCTACCAGTTCCGAAAATTCTCAACAGTTTTTCCTGGCAATTACTTTATTTTTTTCTGTAGACCCACTAAGTTTCAGATTTCTTTAAAATTCGGTTATAGAGGTAAATGGTACCTTAAAACCTTTCTACCACTTTAAGAACATTTCAGAAATTTTCGGGTAACAATAGGATCATTGAACGAGACAGTAGCAATGAATGATTTTAAGAAAGACCAATTGCTTAGTTTTGCTTTTCGTAGAAGTGTGCCAAACAATACCAAAACTCTGGCGATTTTATATTTTGATGCCAATTGCTTTATTTTTTTTCTGTATACCCACAAAGTTTCAGAAATTTCTAAATTTCGGTTACAGAGGTAAATGATACCTTAAAACCTTGCAACCACTTTTACTACATTTTGAAAATTTTCTTAAAGTTTCAGAAATTTCTAAATTTTGGCGGGATAATATTTGTACACTTAATCTAATGTAGTAAAAATGAAATATATGTTTCCTCGTGAAAAGTGTCTATTTTGAGTCAAAATCATCATATTCTGCCACAGTTACGTCAATTTTTATACTCATTCAAAGAAATTTTTTTTTCAGTTACTATCAAATAGCTCTATAGTAATTAAATTTGACCAATTCAAAATTTGAAATGCGAGATCCATTTTGTCTCCAAATGTACATGCAAATCATCGCGTCTACCTGTCAGGAAAGTTTTCGCGACCTTTATTCCCTATTCGACAATTTTCGAGGATTTTTGAGCTAGTTTTAAGAAACAATTTCTCAAGCTTTACTTTATTTATAAAAAAAATTGGGCACCTGGGACGCGCAGCGGCCCCTATCCCATACATCTAGAAATATACATAAGTTTAAAGTGATAACATTTTGAATTTAGCAGTCGATGTGGTAGCTAATACAAAATTACAAGCACTTTGCTTGGGTAATAAACATTTGAATATCGAAACTAAAATTGACACATATAAATATAAACATGATTTGAAAGCAATTTCTCAAGCGAATCCATAATCGTCGAATCGTGGAATAATTATTTAAAAAAAAGTGATTATTAATAGAACAACTAAAATATATTTTTGTTTGAGTTTCATGTCAACGATAGATACCTTATAAATCAATGCATTTTTTATTATCTACCAGAACTATTTAAACTTAATTTTTATTAAAAGAAGTTATTGCTGATTACTTGATATTACTTTTAAAAAATAGCCTTTTTTTAGATCCCGGTGATCAAAGCGCCAAGTTATTAAAACAGTTTTCGTTCTCGAATTTTGAATTCACTTGATAATAGGTCATTTATTCCAAATAACCGAAGATGCCAACTAGACCAGCGGATAAATATTTACGAGTGGTAGTCATTTAATGCGTAGTTCTTGGTATAGAAAAATAGACTTATTGGGCCTTTGCTCACCACTACTTACTAGTTCAAAGGCTTCGGTGATGCACCACTTTTTCACAGTAATACTGTGTTTAGCCTTTTATAAAAATCGGCAAAATTAACCGAAAATATGTGTTAGTAGCCTTTGTCTTTATTTACCTTTAACTCTTACCTTTCTCTTTATCTTAACCTTTTTGTTTACCTCATTTTCTTTTCGTTTTTTTAACCATTTCCTGATCATCCCGAGTTAACTCATGAATGCATACATTGCAAATATTTATTATTCCGAAAAAACTCGGGCGTTGAAGAATTTGTCAGTACATTTGGTTTTTTTCACGCTTTTACTCTGCTGTAGGGAGAAAAAAAAATAAATATTAATTATCAACCGTGATTGGAAGTTTGGCAAGTTTTGTTTGAGAATTTTGTTGTCGGATTGTGAGACTGGAAACATATTTTTTTTGCGATTTTATCAACGATGATTGCCGAATTTACATCGAAAAAAGAGTATAAAAAATGGCGTATCACTTCACTGCCGTTTGGAAACTATCACTTTTTGTTCCCCCTTGGGTAAAAACTATCATACTAACTAAGACTCTTTTCAATGTAGCACAGATGCTGGTTAGTTCCATTAAAAAGTCCTCCATTAAGACAAATTTTTTCCAATACTTGATCAAGGAATTACCTTGTCTTCCGGATTGGGTTCAAAACTACAAGGCTGCAGAGTTGAACATTAGTAATCGTAAACCCAAGAAATTGGGTCGGGTCTTCAACGACGGTTATAAAAAAATAAATCTGTTTGGTCACAAAGTCCTCCAAGTTCCCTTAAAAAATAATCCTTCGGAGTACTAAATTGAAGATTGATCGTTCTCTGGCTCTGGTCAAAATTACGATCTGTGGATGAATGAATGGACTGCCCTATAAACGATTGTGATGTGTAGGCGTAGCAGAAGTCGAATTCTTGGTCATAGATGGCTCCACTGGAAGATAAGAACAATCACATCCCTTGCCTTAATGGCCTACGACAAGAACGACAACAATCGACCACTTTAGTTTTATAAAAGCACCGCCGAATGGCATCAGATCCAAGAATAATAATAATTATTATTATTAAAAATTCACGGTAAACAAAACTATTATATTTTTAAAAAATTAATCCTAATAATAATATTTTTTTTTGCATTATTTTTTTCTCCTTTCTGAAAAAAAGAACTGTCTTTCTAAAAGAAATCTAAGACCAAATAGATTAAGTACAAATGTCCTGACACTTTTTTTTACGGGACAGTTTTCTTGCCAATACACAATGCTGCATTTTAAGCCTCCTTGGCACAAAATGGTTTAAGTAATGAATGATGCTATCCATTCCCAGTTAATACTATAGCAATTAATTCATTCCCATTCCTTTTAAAAGAACAGTTCCTTTTTAAAAATAGTATTAAAAAGTTATACAACGCGTTTTTTTTATTATTAGGATTTATTTTGCATGTGCAAAATTTGTCTACAAAAATTCGTTAAAAAATACTAACATTTATGTCGAAATTTAAAGTTGTGGCACTATGTTTTTAATGAAAAACTCGTACATAACAATTACAAATAACCACATTTCCAACCAAATTCGTATTTCCAATTTTTTTTTCGTGATTTTCTTATATAGACCTTATATAAACTTAAATACGTGATCAAATCAGTGATAGATCTTTCTTAAATATCAATTTTCTTCTCCTAAACGCATCTGTAAAAGCATGAATGTTTTTTAAAGAGGTAAGAGTATCAAATTTTCGCTAAAATGCTTTAAGTTACAGCAAACATTATATTTTAACACTTATTTTACCCATGATTTAACTACCATGGCAGAGATGCCAACTGCTCTGGATTCAACAAAATATTTAAAAGCAGAAACAGCTCATAACTACAAACGGAAATTTACAGATTTTAGGTAATTTTACTAACTTTTAAAAAGACTTAGCACTGCTTAACTGTAACAGCATGCGGAGATGCCAACTGCACCGGATTCGTTAAAATATTTTGAAAAAGAACTGAAGTACAAGCTGAAATTTTAAGATTTTTCATAGCTACCAAATCTTCCCGTTTTCCCGGAAGATTTTATTTTCATATTTAAAGTGGTAGTGAACCTCCATGCTTCGCCATCACCTCCTACATAAAAAATCCTCCACACTGTCTTTTATAAGTAGTCCGCGCAGACTATTTAAAAAGTGAATCAGTTGTGCGCATGAACCCAAAACCTTTTATAAAAGTAATTGAGAGAAATTTATCATATATATTTGAGAATTGAACCTGTAGTGGTTGACAAGTGAATAAGGCAAACCAATAATATTCTTAAATAAAACAAATTTTTCGTCATGTATTTGCTACCACTTTCTTATTTATCTAGATTTTCCATTAAATGACCCGTTCGTTAAGTGAATATCCTTCATAGTGGTCTGATCGGACTACCTATAAAAAACCGTGTGGAGGCTTTGCACAGGCGGGAGATACCACTCTACCAAGGAGATCCCTGAAAGTTGGTAGAATTCAAATATTTAAAACAGCGGGAAAGTGTCATAAAATTAATCAAATGTGCTTCAAATATCCCCAACACTTAAAAATTGTAGTATGCGTGCAAGAGCTTTTATATTAATTGTTGAATTTTTAAAATATCGTGGTAGTTAGCGTTATTATACTTTAAATTTTTAAGTCATAAATATAGGCATTTATGTCATAAATTATTCAATTTTTAACATTTGAGAAAAATTCTTACTATAACTCCAAATGTTGGCATGTCTACTTGCGTAAAATAATATTTCGACTAGAGCCACTATGATTTATTTGAAAACGAATTTAAAATTTAAATAATACGATTAACTCTTATACAAAATTCTATTCATCTAAGTAACTGAATAGTCACCTGAGATTCCTTAACCATTTTGATTTCAACACTTATATATAAATTTGACTCCTAATTTAAAAATCAACCTTCCTGAAATTCATAATTTTATTTTTCATTTGACTCGTATCAGTTCTGAGGATTCGTAAAATTGCCACCTTCATATAGAATCTGTATTAAGTTCATCATGAAATTTATTTTGTTTTAGTTAAAATCTTCAGAGGGTTATTACTAAAATAATTGCGTGCTAAATATAACTAACAGTAATCTTGATTTATCACGCTCAGTTTCTTCGGGAAATGTACTCAAAAGTAATTTTAATTATCCTCCACGAAGTCTAAAGCATTAAGTGGGTTTGGAGTATGTGTGTTTAACTATTTGAGTGTTTAGTTAAAGTTATAATCCGTGTCATTCTATCACGAAATCATTGAAGCGGGCCCGTGTCGTAATTTTAATCTAATTATTAGGGTTCCGAGTTAGAATATTTATTTAACTGATAAAATTCAGATGTAAAATGAATCTTACAGAAACTAAAATTCCTTATCTAAATAAAACAAACATTGCACTTGGGAAAAAATTTTTGGTGGCATTTATACAAGTACTTAATCTTACCTAATTCGGCTGTGGGAATTTCAAATCTGAAATAACATTTGCTCGGACAAGCTGCAGATTTATTTCCAAATTATATTTTTAGTTCAGTTTAATTTTTGTCTGGGTGCACACGCTTATAAAGAGCATATAGGTTAATATACATTTATATACACTTGTCCGTTCTATTGAAAAAAAAAGAATACTTAAAGAGAAGAAAGACAAATGACCGATCACCGACCAAAAAACACATAACCGAAAACACGACACATCACCTTCTTCCTGCCACGCCTTACGTAGCAGCGAAGTGGGGAAACTTTAGCGGAAATGCTACTTCTGCTGACGTCATGAAAAGAAGGATCTGTGGACAAAATTTAGCGTCTATAAAAATAATCCCAACTTATAAAATTATTTGTAAAAACAAATTTATCAATTATGAATGATAAAGCTATTTGAAATAAATAAACAATTATGTTTTTTTGCTTAAGTTTGTATCTTAAGTAGTTATCTTTAAAACATAAATTAGTAATTATGAGTTTGTAATAACATAAATTAGTAATTATGAGGTGGATGTAAAAACAAATTTATCAATTATGAATGATAAAGCTATTTCATACCTGCCAACTCTTCCGGATTTTCCGGAAGATTTTATTTTCATATTTAAAGTGGTAGTAAATATATACTATTTTTTCTTTTATAAACTTAATTTTTAAATGATTTTGATCACCACTATTCTTTCAAAAATTAAGCACATATATTAATATGCGGTACTATAATGGTAGCAGAGATGCCAAAATTATCAAAAAAGCGGTAGATAACTACAAAGTAAATTTTGCAATTATTTGACTATTCTTACTTGCTTTTTAGGGGGTGTAGCATGTCATGACTACTATAAAGTGGTGAATTATATAAACCTACGAATTATTTAGAAATAATGGTGGATAAAAATCTACTAAATTTACTTTATTAAACCAAGAATCACAATTGATAAACTACCACTTTAAAATATATATTTGCTGTCCGGAGCAAGTTTGCATCTCTGTGGTAGTCAACTTAAGTTTTTTCAAATGCAACGTATTTGTTTGCTTAAAATTGAAGTTTTAATTACATTTTAATACCACTGGGAAAAATGATAATGGAAGGGATTAAAAGTTGGCAGGTATGCTATTTAAAATAAATAAACAATTATGTTTTTTTGTTTAAGTTTGTATCTTAAGTAGTTATCTTTAAAACATAAATTAGTAATTATGAGTTGGTAGGTTAAGTAGTTATCTTTAAAACATGAGAAGAGGTTTGCTTGATTGAGATGCTTATTTTTTTTTTCTAAAATTATATTTTTTTCTGATTTAGCTTTCAGCTCTAAAGTAAATCATTGATAACATAATCTTTAGTGTACTCAGATATTGTCTGTACTAAATAATTAGGGTATTTAACCCTAATCACTGAAATAGAATGCATACTAGCTCCCTCATGATTAAATCAAAACCCTGATCATTAGTAACCAAGTTTTCTTCTTGAAGCCAAAATATAATTTATTTTAATAAATATACTGAGATTTTAGGTATATTTTCATCGATACCTCCGCAATCAATGCCGAACAATTATTATCTGGAAATTAGAGATCGCATGACATGGAAGTCACATGACATGAAAGAGAGAAGAACCACATGCTATATGTTAAAAAGTACGCACTCGTCTTAAGAAAATAAAAGTGTAACGATGTCTTGATGAAGCTTCGGTTTCCTTTATATTTGTACAGATTAAAAATTTCTTTAATTTTTATCTAACATTAATTATAAGAAAAAAATTAGCAAAATCTTTTCATTCTACGGAAATATCTTTAAATAAAAATTTCATTTACTAAGAAGATTCAAATTTTCTAAGATGAAGATGAGATAAGTGCCTCATATTTCCATTTCTAGCTTTATTTATTTGCTTTGCATCAGAAAAGTCATGGGTTCGAATCCCGGGCAAGGCACAGATGTTCTTTCATCTTCTGTACTATTTATATTTACTGTGGGGGCAATGTTGGCCAACCTATTATGGTGCGCCTGAAAGAGTGACCAACAAATCTGCCCCTCAGTTGCCTGTATGACTTAGGTCATTCCCCAGGTGGGCATTGGAAAAAAAAACTTTTATTCATTTATTTGACATGAATCACACATCAAGAAAATATTCAAATTATATTTTAGACATTAAATATAACTTTTCCATGAAATGCATAATGATGATTATAAAATACATAATTTCAAAAGTAACAAGTAACGAAACTGATTTATGAAGTAGACACTTCATAAATTGAAGATCAAAAAAATAAAAATTTTATTCTTATCTCTTTATTTTTTTCAAAATAAAAATGGAACATTCATTACTTTATCAATACTTGAAACTAAACTCTATTCCCTGTATAATATTTTTAAAAAACACAGACATCTCATACTATAATCGATTATTATTTTTTTAAAAAAATGCTTGAAGTAAACCTGCTCTTTTTTTTCAAATTTAAAAGAAACTGTTGAAAAATCGGAATGAAGGAAGAAATCTAGAAATTGCTTCTCGTCTTCACAAAACGAAGTGAATTTTTATCCTATTCTGACATTTATGATTGATGTATTATAGAATAAAATTTTTTCATAACTTTTTCAAAATCAAGTTCTATCGTAACTTCAATTTACACATACGTTCAAGGCTTTTCTCGCTATTTAAAGCGAAAAAATATGATTGTTCTAGCACTTAGAATCAATAGGTGGCATTCTTAAACTATAACCTATTTTTTAGATGTGAGATTGATCGATATTTCCATTAATTGCGCCTTTTCAATTTTTTTGTAAAAAATTAAAAAGGTTAAAAATTTTTCGATCAAAGAAATTTGTTTCAATCCTCCAGTGGTAGAAGTGAATCATGGGTACTTAATTGAAATATAATGTCGCTCATACCAAACGAAATTTATCATTTCTCTTTAACCTACATCTGTGATAATTCTTTATTG
The DNA here is from genome assembly GCF_982258835.1 of Parasteatoda tepidariorum. Lineage (NCBI taxonomy): Eukaryota > Metazoa > Arthropoda > Arachnida > Araneae > Theridiidae > Parasteatoda > Parasteatoda tepidariorum. Next base: position 26,803,269 of record NC_141766.1, read on the forward strand.
AGCTCATTTTAAAGCGATAAATCTTAAAGGAGATCAAATTCACGCTCTGTTCAATCGTAGGAAAGCATTGATAGTATTACATGTAGATTTAAGAAAATAGTAAAAATAATTCAAACTTGGTAAAATTCTTGTTCCTTCAGTTAAATTATCAAAAATAATAAATATATTTTTTTTTGAATTTTGATTTATTCCTTTAAAGAGATTTAATAGTTTGTATTTCTATATTAGCTGAAGGCAATCATAGCTAAGGAAAGTACTAATCTTATAGTATTGAACAGTACTGTTGATTTGAATCAATATGTTTTGAAGATTCAAAAATAGTCAAAATAAACATTCATAAAATTAAAACTAATATTTTACAAATTGTGTTAACGTGTAATATAATTTTTTCTTCGTAAAAAAGAATTATTTTTCTTTCATTTTCTGCATACTAAAAAAATGGAAAGTCCAGTGTCCAGGGCTAAATGGAAAGTTCAGTGTCAGCCACCGATGGCTGATTAACCCCTTTTATACTAGGTAAGAATGAGTACGTTATTTTTACGTATTATTTTAATGGTAACTTTGCTTTGTCAATAATACGTAAAATACACAGAAGCATTTTTATTAAATCTGAACAGTAAATTCACTTCGTCAGGATTACATAAAACACAAAACTATTCTTATCGAAATAAAAAGGTAAATTTATTTTATAAGTATTTTGTACGCTATGCGGAAGCTCTGTCATGCTAAACCCTTTAAAATACTACCAAAATCTGTCTAAAGTTTGTAAATTCAGTTTGTAATTATTTACCGTTTAGCCAGACGGTCATACCATGTAAAATTAGCGAGGCATTTAAAGTGTTAAATGGATATTGGTTAGTTGAAAACATATAATGAATCGTCGAAATATTGAAACTAGATATATGTCATACCTGCCAACTCTTCCGGATATTCCGGAAGTTTTTATTTTCATATTTAAAATGGTAGCAATACTCAAGTTATTCCAATTAATGTTTTGTATTATAATGATAATTATAAATGAGTTTGACCACCACTACATATAAATAATTACAATAAATATGTAAAATCATAATCAACGAACTTCAACGCGATCAAAATACAAATATATTTTTGAGTCAGATTGTTTTTCGTTAATTGTATTACAACCACTCTGAAAATCCATTCTCGGAAAGAGTGAAAGTTGGCAGGTATGATATGTCGTTATAAATTCTCTTCCCTTTCTAGTAAAAATTTGTACTAATATTAAAATTATGTAGAATGCAAACTATATCCCATGAGAAAATAATAAAAAAATACTTAATTTTTTCTTTAAAAATTCAAATGGGAAACCAATGATGGACATGTAAACATGCATACATTTATTGAACTATTACTTCATTTCTTCGTTTGATAATTATCTTAATCATACGATACCCAAAAACTGCAATTTTCAAAAAAATACATAATTTCTTATTTAAAATATCATACTTTTTCAACATTACAAAAACAGACATAAATACTTTTGTTCTTAGCCAAAACTCATTATTTTGTTTTCTATATTCTGTTATGATGTACCCTTCATAAGACAGCCTCTTTTCATAATTCAATCTTATAACCGAATTTTCTAAGAATCCATTAATAATTAACTTCTGTGCTCAGCAATTCACAAAGTTAATTAAAAGGTAACCTCAAAAAAGTGAAGATTCCAAAGAGCTCCTCTCTTCCAATTCATGTGCAGTCAATTAATATTTCAAGACCATTATCACTGCTCGCTTAGAAAATATTTTCTCTTTTTTTCTTTACTTGAATCACATGCTTACTGTTTTCTGCAAAACAAAAGAAATTTCAGAGAAAAATAAGTTTAAAAAATATAACTAAATATAGGAAAAAAGCATTTTTTAAATAGAGCATAAAAATTTTTATACAATGTTAAATCTGTGGTGTATCCGAATTTGGTGTTGAAAAATTCCAAATTTTGTTTAAATGATTACATTATAATTTTAAGTAGATACCAAATCGAGCTTTTTAACACACTTCAATGAGTGTAGTTAAATCGTAACACCAATAATAGATAAAGCTTACATCAATCTGCAACTCATTGATGAAGAAAGTTGGGTTCCAACTTTGACAATAACTACTGTATATATTAAATTTGACTATAACTATTGTATATATTTAAATTAGTTTACTGAGGTATTGTGTGAAATGAGGGTAGGGTAAGTTTGAAACATAAAACAAATGCTTTTGGACCATTATTGGAAGTTTCAGGGAAAAAAATTGTGCAATTTCATGATAGTAACAATATGGTGACCGGGATGGCATATTGTTTAAGTAAAGTGTACTGTTGAAATATGAGTTTTTCTTGTCAAATTGAATTGAAAAACTAGTCATAGATGCTTTAAAACCAAGTGAGATCCAATTCTCTTTGCTGATTGACTAAGAACATCGATTGTCGACGATTATTTGTCTTTCAAAAATGTCATGCAACAGAATTTCATTTTTATAATAGCAGAAATTTTATCAACAGAAATAAGCTAATTAATTTAAAAGGTAAAGGAAAGCATTCCTGCCATCGCCCGTTATATATATTAAAATTCCAACTTGCTGAACCACTTAATGATAAAGTGGTATCTTAAAAAAAGAAATGTATTCGAGCTTTAACCTAAATTTACTACCACGACTAAAGATTTTCAAAGATTGTGGAAACCCTGGCTATGCATTCGCTACCTCGCCAAATACGACAAATAGTGAATTTGGCGAATAAAATTGTGTTTTGGCTAAAGTACTGGCGAACAGAGGAAATCCGAAAAATAAAATAAATATAATATAAGGATAAATATAAGTAAATATAAGGAAATAACATGCTAAATATTACCTAGGGCAGGGATGGCGAACCAATGGCACGCGTGCCATTTATGGCACCCGACACAATATTTCGGGCACGCCACCGATCACAATTGTTATTACACAAATGGTATTACGCTATGAAGCGTATGTCACAATTAAATTAAAATTCATAAAAAACACACAAAATAATAAACAATTATTAATAAAAAATTAACAATTAATGCTAAAAAAACCGATTAATAACCATAAAAAAACAAGCTAACAATAAAAAACTAGCAAAAGAATTAACAGTCCTGCTTAAAATAACATCGTACAACCTAATATAAGTTATTCGTCATCTAATCTGCAACAGCAGAAGTCACACTGATCTTACTTTAAGTTGAATTACGCGTATAACTGAGACATTGCAAAATGTTTTTTTTTCAATGTAAATAAAGAGTTTTGAGTTGATAGTATTTAGTATTATTATTTTCCCAATAATCACGAAGTCAAAATTATTTGACGGCACTTCTATGACCTCCTCAAACAATGTTTTAGAAAAAATGGCACGTTGGTGTATGAAGGTTCGCCATCCCTGACCTAGGGAATACCACAACATTAGAAGCTCAATCCTTAGTAACAGAAAATAACATCCTAAAAACCAAAAAGATAGAACCCTAAATTATATACACACTTGAAATTATGTATTTAAAGTTTTTTATCTTCAATTTTCTATATTATTACATTTATTTTTATTTATATCTACATATATTTAACTAATAAATATCATGCTTGATAGTTTTTTTAATGGACATAATCCCTTGAATTTCACTAAGTTTTTTCCGAGCTTATTTTATTAGCACTCATAAAAGTTTCACATTAAATTATTAATATGTCTTATTTATTTTTTAAAACTTTAAAATATTACTATTTTTATTACCGGAATTTTTCAAACAATATTATGTAAACCGAATTTTAAGATTAGTTTATATCTAGATCTTCCCCGACTGCTTTAATTTAAAAATATAAAAAGAAACCCAAGAGACTACTTTTTCTTAATATGTTGCTTTTATAAATGTTTACTCAGAGCAGACTATTTAAGTTCTACACATTTTGTATTAATGTCGATTTATATCTCTGTTTTGATACTGCTGAAATACAGTTTAAAAATTGCATTACATATTTTGGTGATGAGATTGCAAGCGTAAAAGGAAAATATAAATTGTGTTATTTTAAATCCCACAGCAATTTCTCAAAAATAAATGTCGAGCCAGAAGAATGAAGTGGGTGAAATAAACTCCGTCTTTAATTTCTAATAAAGTATGACCGTTGCAAAAAGCTTTTTCATGTTTTTTTCTGAAACATTTTTAAACCGAAAGCGAAATTAATGCTCATATATAATTTCACTTCTTGCCTTCACATCCGATTCTTTTCTTTCTTTTAGTTTCGCAGTATAAAAATGCCAATTACTTTTTAATATATCTATATTAAATGTGTTTCGTATTTTATTTATTTCCATTTCTTTATATATATATACAGACTTGCCAACTTGCTTCTGGAAGCAAACAAATATTTTCGTAGTTTTTTAATGTATGATTCTTGGTTTAATAAATTCAATTTATATGTTTTTTTGCATATCACTACCTCTAAAAAATTCAAAGGTATAAGTTATACGACCCTTTGTTACAGTTAAACCATGTTGAACCTTTTAAAAAGTCAGCTAAATTAGCCAAAAAACTGCAAATATTAGTATTTCAATTCTCTACCGCTTTTTAAAATAGACTTGTCCGGAGCAGTTGGCCTCTTTGTGTGTGTATATATGTATATACTACACAAAAAAAATATGTATTGACCAACATGGTAGCGTCATCAGGGCTGTATTACCATGTCGTCAGTGTTGGAGCAGTTTCTGCTGTTTGCGATATTTACAACTCTTTGTATTAATACTGTTTCAAAATTGTTTATCGAATTCAGGTCAGTTAATTTATTTGTTTTGGTTTATTGCTGATGTTTGAATTATTCCTGCTTAAACCCGTTAAGGCCAAACCCCAAAATGTGGTTTATCTATGGGAAGCACAAATACGAGAAAAGTGGTAGTTTATATTCTTCAACTCAAAGTGTATGCTTCGCTTTTAAAAAGCATTATGCTTTGAGTCTCAATCAAAGTATAAATATTTACATGATTAATATATTATGGTACATAGAACTCCCTTGTTTTTTTTTTCAAAATAAATACTAATAGTGAAGCACTCTTGATACCACTTTTTTCTTTTTTTTCTTCGGAAAAGGACCCGTACCAACAAAATGAGGTCATGTACAAATAGGTTAATGCTGTTTGTCAGATAAGCAGTTTATTTTGATTTATATTTTCTTCAAATATTCTTTCAGTTATAAAATTAGCAGCTTGGTGCTGCTGTGAGTGTATTGTATATAATTGTAATTGTATATGTTTTATTTCTTTAACTTCTCAAATTTCTATATTGTTGCATTATGCATATTAAGGTGTTTTTTATAAATGATAGTTTTTATACATAGATATTCAATGTTAAGCTTTGCACAATAGTGCATCATTCCTGAAAACTCATCGGTGTGCTAATTTTTTTTTTTTAAATAAATGAATTTTTTGATGGAAAAGTCTAGAAAAAGTCTGATGAACATGTCAATTTTATTGTAAATTCAGAAATATCATAATTTCAGAGAAAAAACGTTAGCTATTTCTATTTTATGTGTTAATTTTAGAAAAGTATGCATGCAAATTATAATGGGTAAATGGCAAATTTAAAAAATGCAGTGTTAGCCTGCTTAATGTTTTTAAATATGTTGAGTATATTCTTGTAGTAGGATCCACAAAAGTTTAAAACGAAAGCCCTAATACCAAGATAAAAGTTAAAATAAAATTTTTAAAAAAACCCTGTTACTGGGTTTTTATTAACCTGCAAAAATATCCGAAGGACACTTTTTATTAAAACAAGTCGAAACTTGCAATACTTAAGCCATAATGATTATTACAACTGAAAAGCCTAGTTTCTATATAATACCTGTATATTGTAATACCAATTTGTTGCAGTGATCTGGAATGTTTCCCAATGAATGTTTAACCCTTTCGCGCCGACTGTCACAAATACGTGCCAGCAGAAAACCGTATCAATCAGGGTAAAAAGATAAAACTGGTAATTAAAGTAATTCTTTAGCAGTTTATTTGTGGGCGGAGTTATAATTGTTTGATTTATTTTATTCCCCAATACTTTGTTCAAAGCAAAACTATTTAATTATACTTTGAATTAACATCGATTATATATATGATTAAACTAACAATAATTAAAGTAAAAGCAAAGTAAGTCTGTAAAATTAGCAACGACTACATTTAAGTTACTATTTTTTATTTAATTACAACTTGATTCTGATTTTGTACGAATGCTTTTCTGAATCACCCGTCCCCAAGGGGTTAAAAAAGACACATATTTTCTTATATGGATGTTGCTAACACTTAATTTATTTTGGTATCATTACGGAATGAAGAAAAATAAAACTAATAATTGAATAAATGGGCTTCAACTTCTCAATTATTCAGGGAAAAAATACCTTCAAACGAGAACGCTGAGAACTGTTAACTGGCAACTTCAGATAAATTTGGAATACGACTTGAACAGCTCGTTTCTAAGAGGCTTTTTATCTCCTCGAAATCATTTATTTTATTTTATATCATTTTAACACGTTGAATGCCATGGGAGTCATCGGTGACCGGCAGAGTTTGTTCGTAGCACCAGAGGGTCACCGGTGACCGGTTAAGCCAAGATTGTTAGAAACACATAATTCGAGTAAATTTTTAATTTTTTATTATTATTATCGCTGCTAAAATGGTTTGAAGAAATTAATGCAATATAGAACACACAAATATAGTTTTATTTATGCACGCAAAGATGCCAACTTGCTCCTGACAGCGAATAAATATTTTCAAGTGGTAGTTTATTAATTGTGATTCTTGGCTTATTAAGTTCAATTTAGTAGATTTTTATCCACCACTATTTCTAAACAATTAATAGGCTAATGTAATTCACCACTTTTTTCAGGTATGTCATGCTAAACCTTTCAAAAAACTAGCAAAATCTGTCAAATATTTACATGGCCAGACGGGCAAGCCATGTAAAACTAGCATGGCATTCAACGCGTTAACACATTGCTGACCGGTCACGACTTAACTCGTGCTTTTGTGACCAAACGTTGGTGACCGGTCACGAGTTAACTCGTGTTTTCGTTAGCCCTGATCTCGTAGTGACTATTTTAAAAAGTGGGCGTAATTTTCTTTACTTTTCAAGTTTTACTATTTAATTCTCTACCAATTTATTATAACTTCACGAAACCTGATATTTGCAAAACTTGTGGTGTACCATTACACGCCCATACAACCATTAATATATAATCAGAATATGTCACTTAAACTAAAGAAGCTACTATATACAGCAATGATCCGCCCAATACTTACCTATGCCTTACCTGCCTGGCCAACGATACCTCAACATCTGCTGAAGAAATTAAACCAATGCCAAAACAAGATCCTTTGAAAAATAACCTGTGCAAGATGGTTCATCCGGAATACCAATATACATGCAGACCTAAAAATACCAACTCTATCACAGCATATATACAAGCTAAACGCAGATTTTTTCGATAAAGCCATAGAATGTAAAACAGCAAATTTTAATGAAATCTTTAAATTTGAAAATTATATCAAAGATAAAAACTACAGACCAATAGCTGCACATTTCACCTCCGACGCCTCATATCATAACTATCAAAACAAATAATTTCATCAACCTTTCTGAAAATAACGTTTACTCATGCTGATACAATTCTGAACAACTCCAAAATCAAACAAACACAGTTTAGAGCAAGCTGCTCAATTTATTTTTGATTCCTTTTTAGTTATTCAAGCAAAGAGCTTGAAACATTCATAAAAGCAACTCCATTGCCTGCTTACCTCATTGCTCAACCAAAACTGTTCTAAAATTCCAGATGAATGGGATAGGGGCCGCTTCGCGGCCCAGGTGCCCAATAAAATCGAAACACTAGGACTAGTACCATTACACGCAGGGGATTATTATACTTTTTATCATAAGGCATTGAAAATTTTTAAAGTTAATTTAAATTGTTTTACTTCCACATCCGTTCTCAAAACAATAGCCGGGCGCGTGGGGTAATTTTCAGAAAAGTTGCCGGTCAGCAATGTGTTAATAATATGATCCTCTTTCATAATAATTTAACCCTTTGTGGTTTTAAATCTACTTACAGGCACCATTGTATTTATTTATTTTATTTATTTATTTCATTTTTTATTCTTTAGTGTTCCATACATTCATTAGGGATGCCAACAGCTCAACTTTCTGCAAACCTTTTAATAAATTGGTAGCGAATTAAATTTACAAAACTAATAGCATAAGGATAAATACGCCCGCTTCATAAAACAGTAACCACAAGATAAGTGCAAAAAGGTGACATTTCATGTGGTTTCTTTGAATTTTTGAAATGTAGTGTGGAAGAAATTATTTAAGTTGAAAATTACTAAACTACAATTAACTTAAATTCCGTTAGCCCTAGAATTTCTTTTTTACAAAGCGGAACATGTTGGCCTCTCTGTACCATACCTGCCAACTTTCAATCCTTCCCATTTTCATTTTTTCCAGTGGCATTAAAATGGAATTAAAACTTCAATTTTAAGCAAACAAATACATTGTATTTGAGAAAACTTAAGTTGACAATCATGATAGTAACGCATATTAATATATGTGTTTAATTTTTGTAAGAATAGTGGTGATCAAAATCATCTGAAAATTAAGTTTATAAAAGAAAAAATAGTATATTCTTACTACCACTTTAAATATGAAAGTAAAATCTTCCGGAAAATCCGGAAGAGTTGGCAGGTATGCTGTACGCATACGTGCCAACCCAGAAATCCGACTCGCCTCCCAATCAAGTCACCGGGGTTCGAATCCCTGCTGTTGCTGATCGATAGGAATTTTACACTCGGCTAGCACCGACCACGGTGCCGACATAAAATATCCTCAGTGGAAGACGGGTCATGCTTTAGACTCCCCTTTCCGTTAAGATAACCGTGTGGGAGGTTTCCGTTTTTCTCCTCTCCATGAAACGCAAATGCGGGTAAGTTCCATCAAAAAGTCCACCACGAAGACGAATGCACTGCTTGGTAGTTGGAAACTCAAAGCTGGGTCGACCGTTGAACGACAGTTATGAAATTAATGTAACCTAAATTGTTTACTTATGAGGCGTAATTTTATGTATTTTCAATTATTTACTTTGCTGTGGTTAAAAAAATATTTAACCCTCTATTAGACCCTATCTAACCCCCCATATAAAGAAATTACTTAACCTTCAGTAAAACGTTAAAAAATAAAATTGACTACCAGTAGAAACATATTGTGTGAAAAAAAATCTTACAATTTCGCAACTGCGGATAACCCTATACCTATCAACTTTTAGCCTCTTCAAGAAAACTTTTTGATAATGGTACAGAAAAGAATATTGAATTCCCTCTTAACCGCTTAACATATCATTAAACACAAAAGTAATGTGTCTAGAAATACTATTTATTTCACGCTAAAATAATTAAAATTACCGGTAAATAAATACAAACTAAATTTTGCATATATTTGATTATTTTTGCTTGCTTTAAAAAAAGGTATAGCATGACATAACTACTGTAAAGTGGTGAATTATGTACGCCTACGAAATATTTAGAAATAGTGGTGGACAAAATTCTACTAAATTAAATTTATTAAATCAAGAATCGCAAATTGATAAACTACCACTTTAAAATATTTATTTGCTGTCCGGAGCAAGTTGGCATCTCTGTGTTGAAGATGTCTGAGACACGTCAATTATTGTTTTGACGTAGGAAACAAATGACGTCTCCCTGACTAGAGCCATGGGTGAAAGCCCTTATATAGCAAGACGGAAAAGATGAAAAACTGGTCCGAAAGACATTTTATTATAGCATTTTTTTCGAGAAAAATAAAATATCTGTAACTACCAAGATTTCTTTCATAATTGTGATGTATATATGAAACTGCTTCTTTTCCGAGATAAAATAGATATTGTAGAGTAGTTTAAAAAGAGAATGAGTAAACTCCTCCCGAAAACTAACTATAACTGAAATGGTTTTACTACCAGCCTTTTCTCTTTTCCGTCTCGCTTTCACCCCTGACTAGAGCCCCTGAATTAGACAGGCCGACTTATAATTTATTGTTGGAGCAAAGAGCTAACATAGGCATAGTGAATAAATATTTTCAATTGGTAGTTTATTAATTGTAATTCTTGGTTTAATAAGTTCGATTCAGTAGATTTTAATCCACCACTATTTCTAAACAATGCGTAGGCTTATATAATTCACCACTTTATGGTACTTGTTACATGCTTTACATTTTAAAAAGCAAGCAAATATTGTCAACTATTTGCAAAATTTACTTCGTAGTTATTTACCGTTTTTTAAATTATTTGGGAGTGTCCAGAGCAGTTGGAATCTCTGTAATAACATTACTAACATAACGTTAACTTGCGAACTTGTTTGCTCCAATATTGCTTGATAGGTCAGCTCTGATAGTATAGGATCCTTATCCCAGACGTCTTCGTATGTAAAGGAGTTAATTCACCTTTCGTCATCTCTTGAAATATAGTAATTAAAATAATAAGCATAAATGATCTACCATTTCTTTTAAAAAGTTACTTTTTTGATAAAAAATATATCGGTTTAATAACAGCAGTCCGGATCATGGGTGAAAGCGAGACGGAAAAGGGGAAAAGCTGGTAGCAAACCCATTTCAGTTTTAACATGTTTTCGGGAGGAGTTAAACGACTTTCTGTTTTAATTAATCAGGTGTAACTACTTTTCTATAAGGAAAAAAGCTGTTTTATATATCGGCTAAAATTGTAAAAAAGTTTCAGTAGTTACAGAAATTCAATGTTTCTCGAAAAAAAATGCTAGAATGAAATGCCTTTCGTACCAGTTTTTGATCTTTTCCGTCTTGCTATATACAGGCTTTCAGCCCTGGTCCGGATTGGTTCAAATAGGCTTTGGTGACATATAAAATCCAAAGTAACACATTATAATTTATATAACAGCATTTTCTCCTTCAAAGTAGAATTATTACTTGCTTCATCAACTCACATTTGATGTTTGTCGAACACAAGTTAATTCTAACCAACATCACTATTAACAAAGTTAATACGATTGCAAAGGGGCAACTGCAAGCAAAAATACATTTCAGTTATTTAACATTCCAACAACTTCAAGCAACATTTGCAGCCCACAATGGAATTTCTGACGACATTTAAGGGACGAAAAACACTATGCAATGTGCTAGAGGTTATGGTTTTATATACATGGAGAAATAACTCAGCAGTTCTGAGTGTGATAAAGCAGGCGCTTCATTGCGTGCTGTCGAGAGATTTGTTAAGGGGTATATGTCGTGCAGTAGTTTTCCATAGCCTAATAAGAGGTGCTGCATGTTTCAGTATAGTAGACTTTCGTGAAGTACATGACAAAGTAATTCTGAGAGAAAATTATTTTCAACACGTTAAGACAGAATATGCACTCGTAAAGACAAGCTGTTACGGATTAAAATAGAGCTGTTTATTGGAAACTTGAGGAGAGAAATAGATATGTATTGCATAGGGAAAAGAATGGCAGAATATTTCATTTTCCATCTTCTTAGAGTTGAAAATATTTCTTATTGAAATAAATTACACTGGGGGTGAAAAAGTACTTGACCTTATCTAATTCCATACCTGCCAACTCTTCCGGATTTTTCGGAAGATTTTATTTTCCTATTTAAAGTGGTAGTAAATATATACTATTTTTTCTTTTATAAACTTAATTTTTAAATGATTTTGATCACCACTATTCTTACAAAAACTAAGCACTTATATTAATATGCGTTACTATCAGTGATGTCAACTTAAGTTTTCTCAAATACACCGTATTTGTTTGCTTAAAATTGAAGTTTTAGTTCCATTTTAATACCACTGGGAAAAATGATAATGGAAGGGATTTAAAGTTGGCAGGTATGTATTTCGGTTGTGGGGATTTCAAATCTGAAATGGGTTTTTCGGAAAACTATATATAGTTCTTTTTTAAAATATTAAAAGTACCGTTCGTTCACCAGGAGTTGGCACTTGGCTTCGCCTTCATCACGTGGTATCGGATGATACTATTTCGCTATTTTGGGGAGAAGGATGTGAACAAGGCTGCTATTTGGCGATCGTATGAGAAAAATATTTATTTCGCAATTTTCATGTGCATATTTTGAACATGTGCATGTTATTTCATAAACTTGTTGATATTTCTCTCCTTTTATTGAACAGTTTGTTCTTTTTGAGATATTTTGCTGGGAAAAAGTTTTTAAACACAAATTAGTTAGAATAACGAAAGGTGTATAATAGCTGATGATAAAGCGAAGTAAGTGATTGAAAAATAATTTACTGCTTGTGTTTGGCCATCACCTTCTGCATCAGAAAGCCTCCCCACGGTTTCATATAACTAGTCTGCGCAGACTATTTAAAAAGTGAACAGTTTAAGCGCACGAAACCAAACTCTATTTTAAAAGTGGCTGGGAGGAATTTGTCATATGTATTTGAGAATAGAATCTCTAGTGGTAGACAAGTAAATAAGACAACTAATCATATTCAATAATTAAACAAAATTTTAGACATATATTTGCTACCACATTTTTATTTTTACTAGATTTTCTATTAAAGGGTTCTTTCATAAACTGGTATGCCTTCATAGTGGTCTGATTTGACTATCTATAAAAAACCATGTGGTGGCTTTGCGCGCATTAGAGGTTATCTCGATTTCAAGCGGGGAAATGTTTTTCCTTTAACTCCCCCGAGGTTGAAATGAACTCTGCCTCTGAGAAGGTGGAGCCAAGTGCCAACTCCTGGTGAACGAACGATAGTTCTGGATAAATATTATTTTCAACACTTTATGAGTGAAAATGCACCAGTAAAGACAAACTGTTTTGTGTTAAAATAGAGCTGTTTATTAAAAACTAGAGGAGAGAAATGAATAGATATGTGTTTAAGGGGAAAAAATGGTAGAGTATTCCTTCTTCCATAGAGTTGAAATTTTTTTTAATTTAACGCGTTCACGCCGGGGTGGCCCACCGATGGCTCACGCTAGATTGTCTCATCGGGCGGCGGACCGAAGTAAAAACTGGTAACAAATAAATTTAATTTTTTAATTTTTTTCCGGGAATAATGAAAATCTATAACTACCAATTGTTTTTAACGGGTGTAATTTACATATTGAATTGCTTCTTCGCCCTGAAGAATTTACTTACAGTGAATTGTTATAGTTGAGAATAGATTAACTCCTCCCGAATATTATCTAATATTGAAATAGTCCTTCTACCAGTATTTTCTCTTTTCCGTCCCGCTTTCAGGTGCAGCACCCGGCGTGAACGTGTTAAATAAATTACACTGGTAGACAAATTTCTTGCTGCATTCATACACGTACCTGATCTGACCAAATTCGGTTGCGGAGATTTCAAATCTGAAATGTGTTTTTTTAAAGCTATGTATTTTTGTTTTTTCAAACTAGTTCAAGTAATTCTGAGGGAATATTATTTTTAACACTTCATGAGAGAAAATGCATTCGTAAAGATAAGCTGTTGTGGATTAAAATAGAGCTGTTTATTGAAAACTAGACAAATGAATACATATGTGTTTAAGGGAAAAAGAATGGTAGAGTATTTCCTCTTCCACAGAGTTGAAATTTTTTAATTTAAATAAATTAAACTAGTGGACAAATGTTTAGCTGCATTCATACACGTACCTCATCTTACCTAATTCGGTTGAGGAGATTTCAAATCTGAAATGTGTGTTTTTTTTTAAACCTATGAATTTTTGTTTTTCAAACTACTAAAAGTGATTTTGGGGGGACATTATTTTCAACACTTTATAAGAGAAAATGTATTCGTAACGATACTCTGTTGTGGATTAAAATAGAGCTGTTTATCCGTTTATTGAAAACTAGAGGAGACAAATGAATACATATGTGTTAAAGGGAAAAATAATGGTAGAGTATTTCCTCTTCCATAAAGTTGAAATTTTTTAATTTAAATAAATTAAACTAGGGGACAAATGTTTTGCTGCATTCATACACGTACCTCATCTTACCTAATTCGGTTGAGGAGATTTCAAATCTGAAATGTGCTCTTTTTTTTCAGACCTATGAATTTTTGTTTTTCAAACTAGTAAAAGTGATTTTGGGGGGATATTATTTTCAACACTTTATAGGAGAGAAAATGTATTCGTAACGATACGCTGTTGTGGATTGAAATAGAGCTGTTTATCTGTTTATTGAAAACTAGAGGAGACAAATGAATAGATATGTGTTTTAGGGAAAAAGAATGGTAGAGTATTTCCTCTTCCATAGAGTTGAAATTTTTTAATTTAAATAAATTAAACTAGGGGACAAATGCTTTGCTGCATTCATACACGTACCTCATCTTACCTAATTCGGTTGAGGAGATTTCAAATCTGAAATGTCTTTTTTTTTTTTAAACCAGTGAATTTTTGTTTTTCAAACTAGTAAAAGTAATTCTGGGGGGATATTATTTTCAACACATCATGAAAAAAATTGCATTCATAAAGATAAGCTGTTGTGTATTAAAATAGAGCTGTTTACTGAAAACTAGAGGAGACAAATGAATAGGTATGTGTTTTAAATCTGAAATTAATTTTGTTCGGAAAGCTAGAGATTACTTTCAAAATGACATTTTTAGCTTAGCTTTTTTTTCGGAATATATAAGTATTAAAAAAATTTATGTGTTTAGACGCATAAATACAAAGATGCCAACTTGCTCCGGACAACAAATATATATTTTAAAGTGGTAGTTTATCTATTGTGATTCTTGGTTTAATAAATTCAATTTATTAGGTTTTTATCCACCACTATTTTTGAATAATCCGAAGACTTACATAATTTGCCACTCTGTTGCTGTTAGGTCGTGTTACACCATTTGAAAAGTTAACACAATTAAACCGTTATTTGCAAATTTTTGTTTGTGGTAGTTTACCGTTTTTTAAATGATTATGGCTCGTCCGGAGCAGTTGGCATCTCTGTAAATATACACTGACATGCTGCTTTGATAACAGAACATTAGATCGGCAGCTCCCAATCTTTTTTTGACTATGGAACTCTAAATGATCGAAATTCTAATTGGCGGAACCGGCGGCATTACGAAAAAGTTCATTAGCAACTGTGAATATGAAAACTAAAAAAAATTACCAATCATTTTGACGCTATTTAATATGTAGAATGAAGCATTTGATATTAGGAATTTTTTCTTAATGTATACATATGCTAAAAATGAAAAAAAAGAGATTAAATATGATTTTTCGAAAAGAACTGTTGCAAACGATAAGATTGGTTATCAGAAAAACGTAATTCTTAATTCTTGAATTTGGTTATTTTACTTTGAGTTAAATAGTTCAATGATAAATATTTATCTAATTTTTATAAATGCATACTATTTTTATAATTTATTCAGTAAATTGTCATTGAAAAAAAATCCGTATATTTTAAATTTTGCTTACATAAGAAGTTTAATATTTTACATAAAGAAATTCATATAAACAGGCAAAATATGAAATAAATTATGGAAAATCAATTGGATATAAATGTTATTGCTGCTTAAAATTATCTTAACTCTCAGAACCCCTATCACCCTTCTATGGAACCCTGGATAACACATTTTGGGAACTGGTGCTTTAGAAAAAAAATACATGAGATTATTGTATTGCATCAGAAATTTAAATACATTATCACCTTCTTTCTGCCACGCCCTACTTGACTAAGAAGTGGGGAGACTTATTCACTCTAACGAATTTTAAAAAAAATATGCTGTTTAGAAATATATTATTAAATTACATAAAAACTTTACCTTGTGGAGAGAAACTGATTGCAGATTTGATATAAATAAAAAAAATATTTAAGATCTGTTCAAAAGTTTCATATAACAGAAAACAAAAAGAAGTGTTCCTCAGTGTTAGATAATGAATTTGTTTAGGATAGAATGTACTATCCTCACGTTGCTTTTTACTTCCTTTAAGAAAAAACTCTAAATCTGAGAGGACTATTTGCATCTCTAATTCGAAATTACTTTGATTGCGAAATTTTAATTTGTAAAGTGAGATAAAATATTTTTAATAAAATTAACGAGACAATTAGTTGTACAAATTTTTTTAACATAACTCTTTTAAAAAATAACTTTGAAAAGAAAACCAAATTCTTAATGTTTGTTACAGAAAAAAGTAAAAATTTATTACTAATAGACTAACAACACTCATTAAAATAAGCATAATTGCTGATGAAAGTGGAATATATTCTAGATTGAAGAAACTTTTAAATTAAAATGATCTTTTTTTTTCTGATTCTTAGAAAGTTCAATGCTTTTTCAGAATCTCAATATGAAAGGGGCAATGAAATAAAAAGATATTAAATCAAAACAAATGCCAAATCAAAGATAATTAGACTCATAAACCCATTGCAAAAACTGAAGCCTTTAGTCAATAAAAAACGCAGCTTAATTAAAGACTTGTAAACACCACTTCTAACAAACTCAAATTATAAAGTAAAATAAAATTACAAACTCGTCTCGATTATAATAAAACTTATTAAAAAGCATGTTGACACAAAAAGCAGTGTAAAAGGCTCTTAAAGATTAATATTAAAAATGTCTTTAAAAAAAGGTAACAAATTATCATAAATTTTTTTCGTCTGAAAATGAATTGGAAACTATAAATTATTTTGATTAAGGGTACCAATTTGTGTGTTATTAAAGCAGTAATTGAAAAAAAGAAATTAAATTACTTTTTGAATGCTGTTCAAATAAATGAAATAAAAATACTCGATGATAATTTTTTTTTAAATTATGCCTTTCGGGAAAAAAGAAAGCCTGTATCTTTATTAAATTATACGAAACAAATACTTTCGGTTTTCATCGTATGGGAATTTCTGAATACAATTATTTTTAACAGGGTGAGATCGTTAGCCCCAATCCCATCTCCTCCTGTATCAGAAACCCTCCACATGGTTTTTTATAAGTAGTCTGGGCAGACCATTTAATAAATGAACCAGTGGTGCGCATGGAAGCAAATTCTACTTTAAAAGTAATCGAGAGAAAGTTAGCGTATATATATTTGAGAATTGAATCTTTGGCAGTATACAAGTAAGACAAACCAGTTACATTCGTTAATTCAGGAAAGAAATTAGACTTATATTTGATATCACGTGATATTCTATTAAATGCTATCACTTGATATTCTATTACTAGATATTCCATTAAATGGCTCTTTCGTAAACTAGTTTACTTCCATAGTGGTCTGATCTGACTACCTCCTTTAAGAAACCGTGTGGAGTCCTTCCGTAATAGGTGTTGCCAATCTCCAGACTAAGAAGCAGTTTTTTTCCATGTGATTCTTACTCTTAAATTCTTCCACGTGATTCCAACTCTTAATAATAAGTTTTCGATTATAACAATTCTAAAACAAATTTTGTACTTCCTTTAGCTCAGAAAAAATCATTTTTATGATTTTTCAAAACTTGTCGCGCTCCTATAATAACCTTGCTAAATTTTCCTCCTGGTGTCACCTTCAAAAACCTCTAAATTTCGATACGAAGGGAAAATTTTCTCATAAGCTACTACACTAAAACTAAATTTTGAAATGAATGTTTCTTATTGTAACATCAAAACTCATATAAAACTATTTTAAATGAATAGTTTTATATGAAATTTGATCTCGGAAACGTTTTTATAGAAGTTATTATGAATAGTCTTTTGAAGATTTTAAAATTTTAAAATTTTAATTAATTTTAAAAAATTTATAATTTTGTTAAAAAATTTCAAATTATACCAAACAATTATAAATCAAACAGTAATTTTGTTATTTTGTAAAAAAAAATCTTAAATCTTCTTAAAATGCGTTCCTTTAATAAAGCTACAGTATTTAGCTATTCCTAAAAATTATTTTCCTTAGTAATGATACTTTTTTACTGTATGGGTATAATATACCTGTCAACTTTTAGGCTTTTCAAAAAGGTTTTTCCTAACGGTAGGTAAATGTCATTTAAATTACGAGTTTTTCCTTAGAAATTATACTTTTTTACTGCATGGTTATGGTATACCTGCCAACTTTCAGGCATTTCAAAAAAAAAATTTCCTAACATTTCTGAAATGTCATTTAGATTACGTGAAGGGTAAAGAACTATAAACTAAAATTTTTAGATCTCCAGATAAATTTGATAACTTTTTAAAAGGTTTTACAGGGCTCTACTGTGAGAAAGTTGCCTATACATAAGCCTTTGAATTATTTAGAAGTAGTACTAACCCCGAGTACAAAGCTTTTAAATTGAATTTACGGAAACAGGAATCATAAATTTTATTTTACATTTTATAACCGTAGTTGATCAGTCGACCCAATTTTTGGGTTTACGACTGATAATGTTCAACTCCGTAGCCTTGTAATTTTGAACCCAATCCAGAAGCCTGACGGCAAGGGGACTCTAACCCATGATCTGTCTACCACTGAGGATATTTCACGTCAGCACTGAGGTCAGTCAAGCCGGATGCGGAATTAGTATCTACCAGCCATCGCCAGGATCGAACCCCGGTTTACCTCATTGGAAAGCAAACGCTCTATCCTCTGAGTCATCGCGGCTCAAGAATCATACATTAAAAGATTACAAATTGGAAAAAAAATTCATCTGCTGTCCGGAGCAAATTGACATCTCTGGAATTGGCTGGCATGCATGAGGGATACGGCATTGAGTAATCTCTAAAGAGGACACCATGCCACGAGAGAAACCTTGTGTGCGGGCGTCACAAATTCTCTTTCACCTTTATTACTATTTTGAAATTTAACACGTTCACGCTGGGAAAAGTGAAAATAGTGGTACGGGAATAGAGAAAATACTGGTAGAAGAACTATTTCTATATTAGATAATATTCGGGATGAGTTAATCTATTCTCAAAAAATAACAATTTACTGTAAGGAAATTTATCACGGTGGAGAAGCAATTCAACATAAAAATTGCATCCGTTAAAAACAATTTGTAGTTATGGATTTTTATTGTTCCTGGAACAAAGCTAAAAAATTAAATTTATTGTTACCAATTTTTACTCCGGTGCGCTGCCAAGATGAGACAATCTAGCGTGACCCACCGGTGGGTCACCCCGGCGTGAACGTGTTAAAAGAAAAAGTAAATTCAGGCAAACACAGATTAAGCCATGAAGCTTCAATTGCAGGAAAAGAAATCAAAATGTAAACAATTTTTAGGAAGTTTCATATTCCTAAGTTATCTTCTTATAATTTACTTTGATTTTGATAATGTTCTTTTCAGTAATTGAAACTTTATGGCTTTTGTATGAACTCAACTTTTTGGCCTTGAAATTTTTAATTAGTATTGGAGTTGAAAGGGAATTTACGATGAAAAGTTTTGTCTTTGGAATGGCGTCCTCTAAATGCACCATATTGAAAAAAAAAGACTTGCAATTCTATAATAAGTTTTTTTTTTCTTTTTATCAAAATTCAAAATTGCAAGTAACTCAATCACATGTTTACCATTTCTTTGATAGGAATAGAAAACATGTAGGTGTCACAGAATAGAACTAAAATGTATTTCTTTATGTTTTTAAAAAATGAAAAAAATAATAGATTTATGTTTAATAAAGTGAATTTTAGAATAAAAATAGGGCAGTTAACTTTCTACTCTCCATCGATATAAATAACATTAAATTTAACTAAAAAACTGCTTTCTAGATGAGACCATAAAGACAACTAGTAGTTAGCGATTTAAAGTTTGGCATTCGAAAAAAGTTTTTAAAAAGGCTTTTCATGTAACACCTATACCCTATTGCGTATTATTATTTAATGGAGAGTGAAATGTTTAAATTGTAATACAAGTACAATTGACTTATTTTATCAAGCATTTCTCTTATTTCTTTTTGTAATGAAAATGCCAATTAGAATGAAGAATAAAACAAAGAAAAATTATAGACATATGAAAAAAAAAAGGGGGGGAATAATAAGTAAAAAAATAACTTAGTGTTTTATTAAACTTATTGCTTTTCTTAACTTTCTTCGAGTTTTCTTGTATTTATTTATTTATTTATATATATATATATATATATATATATATATATATATATATATATATATATATATATATATATATATATATATATATATATATATATATATATATATATATATATATATATATATATATATATATATAAATTAAGGTCTCTTTGAAACTGCTCTGTTATCTATATATATATTTCTCTAACACGACGACAAAAAAAAGCCTCATTTCAACTCCCCGAATGGCAACGCTAGAAAATCGACCAATGATTGCCGCTAAGAATGTCACGTGCCAAATCTAGCTGAGATGGCTCAACAAATAGCGCTTTTAAAAACGGAAACTGAAATAACCAGAGAGAGCATAAGCTAGGCAGAAGTGAGTAGTCTTTGTCGATAGATCTCTATTTTAGTATTTTGTCGAAAGTGCTTTTTTTCACGAATTTATATATTACGAAGTTATTTGACAATTTTTAATCTATATCACGAATTTATTTGTTTTACTAGAATTTATTTGTTCATGCAAGTTTTTCCATTGCAATTCACTTACTTCAATTTTCAATAGACTTAATTATAGCCAAAATTTTAACCTTTTTAAAGAGATATCAGTTTTAGAAATTTCATCTTAAGATTTTATACTATAGCACATTTCTAATAGGTTTAACGAATTACATGTTATTTATTTGAATTCAAATTTACTTTAATGACTTAGTATTTACTAAGAAGATGTAATTTTTTTTAAAAAAAACAAGTTAATATATGGATTTGAATGATTGTTTTGAATTCTTAGAATTTTGTGCATTTGCAATGTACCTAAGTTAGTAGCGAGTGAAGCGAGCTTGGTTTGCGAAGCAAACCATATAAGATTGCGTAGCAATCTTCGGGGGTTGCAAGCGTTAGCGAGCAGGGAGGCAGCCCACTAGTTGTTTAGATTTCGGGTGACCGACCTAGACATTAAATTTTATTACTATTATAATTTTTATGTTTTGAAAATAAAAAATTTAAATTTTTTTTTATATTTCGGATTTAAAATTAATATTTCTTCTTTTTTTTTCTTTTTGCTCAAAGAAAATTTAAAACAAAACGAAATACGAAACCTCAATTAACATTCAATTTGACTAAAAAATCTCGTACAGATGTGACCACAAAGACAACTATTTATTGAATTAAAAGTGTGAATTTTGAAAATAAAACTTTCGTGATACCTTTTATTGCTTATCGTTATTTGGCAGGGAGGACAATTTTTGAAATTGTAATATAAGTACAATTGATATATTTTATTAAGAAGTTCTTCTTCTTCCTTTTTTTAATGAAAATATCAATAAAAAGGCATTTCTTTTATTTAAGAACAACATAACTCCAATTAAGAACAATAAATACATTTTACTCATATCAACGAATTAAAATTAAATAGTTTTTCATGCTTTTAAATGCATTTTTTTATTGATTACAAGAAGAAAAAAATAAGTAGCACTTATCATTTCTACAGAAAAAAATATTATTTTAAAAGGACCTGTTTTTATTAGGATTTCAATAAGCTATATCTATACCTGATTAAAAGGCATTATTTTTATCATTTGGGATTCAAATTTTTTTTGCCGTAAACACATGTATTAAAAAAGCCGGCTTTATCAGAATCTATTTATAAAAAACAGATTTCGAGTTACGCATCATTTTACTTTCAACAATCAATGAGAATTCTTAAGTACTCATTAAGAAAGTATTTAATGAGTGAAACACTTTTTATTTTTATTTTTTTCATTCCAGGGAAAAAATAAACCATACAAAACGAGAACAAGAAGAGTATAAAGTACAAAAAAATGAGAATTTTACAAGTAAAAGAGCTTCAGTTAAACGACGAAACGTCAGAAAGTAACAGACCGTTTAAATAAGCCACATTTTAAAAAGAGCAGAAAAAATGACAAAAAACAACTCTCGTATTCGTATTTCTAGAAAAATTGCATATCTTTAGCTTTGCAAGTAAAAATGAAATGTACTTCTGAAAATATGTTCTTTTTTTAGCCTTTTTTTTCATTGCATATAAATGCGTGAAAAAATAAATGCATCACATGCAAAAAAGAGGGATTTATTCTTTTTAGTGTAATTTTTTTCATCAGAAGTAAAAGGAATACTTTTAAAAATTTTGAACTATTTTAACCATTTTAGGATCCTTCAATTCTACCTCAATAAGCCACATTGAATATTTAAGTATTTTATAGAAATTTTTAAGTGCTTGTCATTTTATTTAAATATTTTAGTTGTAAGAAATTATATTATACATGAAATCCCTTTACTAAATTGAAATTTCAGGCATTGAATACTATCATGGAAAACTATTGTAAAATATTATATTTTTATATTATTATGTGAGATTTGAATTAAAATCAATTTTTATTCCTTTATAAAAGAAAATTGAATACACTTATATGTGAGAAGCTTTATAGCGTGAAATATTTTATTAACTTTATCAAAATTAAAAGACAATAAGAGAACGCGAATTTTTCTGAGAACTCTGATTTTCAGGATTTCAGAAATTATTTATCCAAATTTGCCTTCAAGTAAAATTTTTTTTTTGTATAAAGAGTAGAAATTTTATCAATATTACATAAAATATTAAGAGTTATCATTTTTATAAAACTAGATGCATTAAATAAGCTTTTAAATGTTAACAACAGATTACAATGATTTTACAAAAAATAAAATTAAATGAAAATTTAAAAGAAATAATAATAAATTGCTAGAAGTAATTGATTTCTTTTATATATTTTATATAAAAAACTATCTCGAGAATCATAGAAGGAAAATTAACTTAAATTTCAGGTATTAATTGAAATAGTAAGTGCCTTTTTCAAACAAAATACCAAAACTGCTTAGTGTTTGAAACAAAATAATAATATTGGGAAATAATTTTTTTAATTAAAAATTTGAAAAAGGCCGGAATTTATAAGCGAATTCACTTACGAATTTTCGAAACATATTTGAAAATTAGTAAAAAATATTAAAATTAAGATTTAATTTATTTTTAGTGCAATTTTTTTGGCAGTCACAATGTAATCTGTTAGAAAAGTTAAACGGCCTGAGGAAAATTTTGCTGGTGCATATTATCTTTACAACCATTTTGTCCTTATATAATGTTGACTTTTAATAGCATGGCAACAATTTTATTGTAACATTTTTCAGTTCATTTTCTTTGTCCTAACTGACATAATGTGAATAAAAATGAAATTAATATTCCGAAATTTTTAAATTATTGACATGGATTTGGTTCTTTTTATCCCTTAGAGAGTTTCCTAAATATTATGTTTAAAAAACTATCATACAGAGCAGTCATTTATAACTTCATTTTCTTTAATGAGTAACTCTTATTTGATTTGATTATTGTTTTTAATTGCAGAATGATTTATTGTTCATACAGAAATTTTAGCATTATGTAAAAAATAAGTCTTCGCTTTTTAATTTGCTTAATAAAACTCACATGTTTTGAGGGACATTTGCATGTATAATCTTACTTCATTTTCTTAAATTACGAACTCGTGTTTGATTTTTGTTATTAACTGCACACTAATTTGTTATAATATGTCTATGCATAGTTGTTAACAATATGAAAGAAATTTCGCTAGATATGCTTAATATAACTCGAATATTCTGTGAGGCATTTACATGTATCAACCATCTACATTTTCTTTTATGATGAACTTTTGCTTGATTCACGTTTTTAACTGCAAATTAATTTGTTATAATTTGTCAATACAGAGCCGCATTGACCCAGGGAAAGAAGAACTTGCCTCCCAATTTGATGACCCGGGTACAAAACCTAGCGGTGGCTGGTTGATACGAATTCTGCTCCCAGCTCGCTCCGACCCCCGGACTGACGTGAAAAATCCACAGTGGTAGACGAATCATGGGTTGGAATCTCCTTACCATTGGGCTGAAATTGAAAGGCTTTCGTGATTTGCCTCTTTATGTAACGCAAATGAGGATTAGTTCCATCAAAAAGTCCTCCACGAAGGCTAGTTTGTTCCTTTGTCTAGGAGTCTTGTAGTCTAGGAGTTCCTTTGTCTTCTGGGTTGGATTCAAAATTATGAGGCTAAGGAGTTGAACATCGACAGGTGTAAACTCATAATTGACACTGATTATGAAACAAAATAGAATATGTCAATTCAAAGTTATTAGCAATATGAAAAAATTGTCTTCGCTGTTTAATTTATTTAATGAAACTCATACATTTGGAGGATCATTTACATGCATCCTCCTGCTACATTTTCTTAAAATATGAACTTTTCTTTGATTTACTTCTATAACTAATGTAAATTTTTTATAATATGGCAATGCAGAGATGTTACCGACATAAAAAGCATGTCGTTCTTTATTAATCTGGGAAATTAGGCTCGCATATTTTGAGTGTTATTTACATGCTTCATCCTATAAATACATCACATATAAGCCAAAGAAATGTTCAATTCAAGCTTTAACGAACATAAAAACAAATTAACCATAGAAAATTGTCTTTATGAAAATAATTACTATCAGTGTCATCTTTGATGTTTTTCAGCATTAGTTATTTAAAGAAATAAATCCAAAACTCGAAATTACCTAAAAATGAATTATCTAACAAATCGCTAACAGTGTCATCTTTGATATTGTTCAGTATTAGTTATTTTGAAGAAATAAAAGCAAAATTCGAAATAACCCAAAACTGACTTTATTAAATTAATTACTATCTGTGTCATCGTTGATATTTTTCAGAATTACTCATTTCGAAGAAATAATAACAAAATTCGAAATAACCCAAAACTGGATTTATGCAGCTAATTGCTATCAGTGTCATTTTTGTTATTGATCAGAATTAGTTATTTCGAAGAAATAAAAGCAAAATAAGAAATTACCCAAAACTGGCTTTATTAAACTAATTACTATCTGTGTCATCTTTGATATTTTTCAGAATTACTTATTTCGAAGAAATAATAACAAAATTCGAAATTACAGCAATTAAATATAAATACTATGTATCACTATGAATAATTAACTCAACTCGCTTATTCAATAACAATAACTATCATTACAAATATCGATATTGTTCTAATCAATATTTCTCAAATTGGATTTCAAAGGTCGAAATAACGGCAGAGGAAACTTTAAAGCCATAAATTCCCCACCATATCTGTCTCCTGAACAAACATCACTAATAATCTTTATCGATTAGAGCTTACAAAGAACCCACATAGCGCCTTCCATCTGATATTTGAGAATTCAATTAAATACTCGTGACTAAAGTTGTAGTAAAGAAGGCTCGCACCTTCACTATTTTTGCTTCAAGAAAAATCAATAATTGTTTATTGTAGTCCAAGACGATATTGAATCGACTTGATTTCAAGGTTAATGAACAGTAATACGATTCACCCTTCGGCTAAAGAAAAGCTCAAAAATCTGAGCTTGAAATCAATGACCGATGAAATGATACTGGACATAAGCCTAATGAGCTGGCTCTGGGGTTTATTGATCCGGGTAATTAAGGATTTCGATGAGAGGCTAATTGATGACCTTAGCAAAGGAGACAATATTTTATTTCGTATCCATGCTAACGAGCTCTGTAGAACAAGAAAGTTCAAAGAATCGTTTAAAATGGAAATGGCTTCGAACATTCTTGGGATTATGTATCACATAAGGATTGGTCCATGCTTCGAAGAGCTGATTTTACTGGTATAGGATTAATTGGGGAAGTGACATGTGTGTTGATTCTCATGTAGATGTGGATATTTTTGAGAAGGATTGCCAGTGGGTTAAGGGTATTAATATCATTTTTCGAGAATTCATTTTATTTGTAAATTAAGCGTTGAAACAATGTCATTAGTGTTCCATTTGGGATTGAAAGTAATAGCCATTCTTCCTTATTCCTCAAGCGCAAATAATCAAATAATTTTGTCAAAGATACTGGAGTACTTAAACAAACAAACAAAAGATTAATTAGCATAAGAAACAGCAAGTTAAAAAAATAAAATATTATCTATATCAAATATTTCATTTTTACTTACAGTTAACTGCTTTATGAACTGAAATATGTTGCTAAGTATTAAGACATTAAAATTTGCTTAATTTTAATGTAAAATTTTAAGCAAAATTAATTTTGTTTTAGATATTTTGCACTTTCATACTAGATCAAAATTTCAGTAGCTCAAGATTCATGACAATAATAATAACAGTAGCATCATTAATACTAAACTGTTTATTATGAAAACTTGAGTCTCCTTCTAACGGTTTAGTAGAAATCAATGTGATAAAATTGAATGCTGTTTAATTAGATAAACCATGCATATTTTTAAGGTAAACTATAGAAATATATTTTGAAATAAAATGCGTTACATTTACGTACTATAGCATCATTTTATGTACATGCATAATTAATACACAAATCTTCTAACAGACATCATCAAAAAATTTAAAAATAAAAAGCCAGGAAAAAAATAATATTTTTATAACAAAAATAAAAAAACCTGTAGCCAATTTACTTTAAACAATAAAACAAACGATTTAATTGAATTTAAAGCAAACAAAATACTTTACTTTCACCTATCCTTTTAATTTTGAAATAACATCACGATTAGTTTCAGAATTAAATAATTATACTTATATTGTTAACATCTCGTTTCATCCAAAATAAGCAAAAAATACCATAATTCTTTACTACTTTAATTTTAATAGTAGTCTTCGACCTTTGAAAATGAGACAAATATGGTAGTAAATCTTTTCACATCTTAGGAATGTATATAAGAATCCTGACTATCAAGACTTATTAACAGTTATACTGTGCTGCCACCTTTCTAAGGCTTCAGGGAAAATGTTTTCTAGTGGTAGCAAAGTTCACATTCTAATATATGATTCTTTGTTTAGTGAATTTGATTCCAAATTAATTTTTACTTCAGTTCATTAATTAAAAGTTCTAAAATTCATTAGTTAAGACATTTAGCCAGCTCTCTCATGGTCAGGCACTTAACACTAGGTTTACAGACGTTTCTTATATACCTATCTCTACGAACATGCGTCAATTTGACGCATAAACAAATACATATAACAGCACTTACAGAGATGCCAACTTTTTCCGGACAGCAAATATATATTTTAAAGTGGTAGCTTATAAATTGTGATTCTTGGTTTAATAAATTCAATTTAGTAGATTTTTATCCACCACTATTTGTAAATAATTCGTATGCTTATATAATTCACCACTTTATATTTGCAAAATTTTCTTAGTAGTTATTTGCCGTTTTTTAAAATTATTTTGGCGTGTCCGGAACAGTTGGCATCTCTGCACTTACAAAGCAATGTAATTATATACTATAAGAGAAAAAAAACGAAAATTTGAGAGATATATATTTATGAAATATTCTAGTATTTTATTTTTCAATACTCTGACATCACTTGACATTCTGTGTTTGTTCTTTCTATTATTGCTTATAGGCAACAGTTGTTTATCGCTTGTTTCATTTGAGTTCAAGAACGTTGTTACTAAACCAAGAATCGCAATTAATAAACTACCACTTGAAAATATTTATTCGCTGATCGGAGCAAGTTGACATTCCTGTGTAAATAAATAAAACTATTTTTGTGTGTTCTATTTTGCACTAATTTCTTTAAACCATTTTAGTAACGATAATATATAAAAAGATAAAAAATTCACTCGAATTATTGTGTTTTTAATAATATTGGTATCGCCGGTCACCGGTGACCCCAGTGGCGGTACGAACAAACTCAGTCCCAGTCTTCGGTGACCCCCATGGAGTCCAACGTGCTGAACCCTAGCGTAGTGTAACGAAATGTGCAACCATTTTTTTCAGATAGGTCTTTTTCATATGTATGCCACTTTTGTGCCTTGCAGAGATGCCAATTTATTCCAGACAGCTGATAAATGCATCCCTGACAGCTTTTAATTCTTTCGAGGATGATTTTCCCCTGTGGTAGTAAACTAAAATTTAAATTACAATTTTAGGCATAAACATACGCTACATTTTGAAACTGCTTATGTGGACTACCATGATGCTGGATATTGGGGTTATCTCGGCGTTTGGCGCGAAGCGCCACTAACCGTTTCATCGATTCTGTTTTGTCGTATTCTAGGAGGTCCTAAATATCTTTGAAGTTGTAGTATGTTGTAACGACAAATCAAGTCCTTAAAGAAGTAAATCTTTAGTTTGGAAGTGAAAATCATCTTTGGAATGGGGAGATCCCCTTGAGTTGAGTTGTATGATAAAGTTAATAACATACCTGCCAACTTTTAATCCCTTCCATTATCATTTTTCCCAGTGGTATTAAAATGGAATTAAAACTTCAATTTTAAGCAAACAAATACGTTGTATTTGAGAAAACTTAAGTTGACAACCATGATAGTAACGCATATTAATATATCTGCTTAATTTTTGTAAGAATCGTGGCGAATAAAATCATTAAAAAATTAAGTTTATAAAAGAAAAAATAGTATATATTTACTACCACTTTAAATATAAAAATAAAATCTTCCGGAAAATCCGGAAGAGTTAGCAGGTATGTAATAGTAATTTGATAGTATGCAGTCTGAGCATAACGGACTACCATGATAGTATTACATATTGATATATATGCTTATTTTTTACAAAAATAGTGGGGATCAATAAGATTATAAATTTAGTTTATATATGCACGGAATATATAGAAAGCATACATTTTACTACCACTTAAAATATAGAAATAAAATTTTACGCCAAATGCGTAAAAGTTGGCAGGTATGTTGAGCTTTGGACTGCCTTGCTTTGATGATGTGATGTTATGACTCGTGACGTCATCATCCGGATTCGATAAGGTTCATGCTGTGGAGACGAGACTTTTGATCTGTGCTAAGCCGAATTAATATTTGATACGATTACACTCGATTTTGATGCTCTGATGTGATGTAGTGGAAAAACAATTTATGCTTTTAGGAGGTCGCTTCATTGGTGTCTTTTGAGTGAGTAATACCTATTTCATACTCTTGCAATCATGTATGTTTTCTAATTCTGAATTAACTTAGGAGTACAAGTAGATGCAAGTTAAGTTAAACGATTCTGCCCGATATAGTAGCTTTCAATTTACGTTAACATCACTGCTGAAGTTAATATTTGCAATCACGTAACAATGGCTAGGTATCACCACCACGGACGTGGCGGAAAGCGACTGACTGAAAGACCTGCACATGAGGAGTGCTCGGATTTTGAAACCAAAATGGCTAAAGAGTTAGCAGACATGGGAAGGAGAATTATAGAAGATGAAAGGAAAAATAAAGAACTACTTGAGAAACTAAATAATTTGGAGCAGTTTCTCATGTCTGTGCCGAATAGGCCCGAAATACCGACTACATCAGCGGAAGTCACTGACATGGAAATTCATGAAAGCGGCCAACTTTTGGAACAGACTGGGAATGCGTCGTCCATCAATTCAGGAAACTCATCCAAGAATAACACGAAACCCCCTCCCGAAAAACGAAAAAAAGAAAAAGCAAAACAACGTTGAGAAATCTGAAGAAAATTTTTCCATGACTACAAATAGCCGCCCTCCATCACTACTAGATGTCGCCACTTCCTCACAACTATCTGAAACCAATGTAGATCCTGACTTAGCCCAACCCAAGGAGCATTACAATGCAACTGCAGCTCCTCCCACAACTTCAGAAACAGAACTACCAATCAAGCATATTAAAGTTCTAGTGCGTGGACTTCCAGCTGGCACCAATACAGATCATATCTCCCTTGAATTGGCCAAGACAGGCATTAAAACCCAAAAAGTAATACAGTTCAAGAGAAAAGCGGGCGAGGCCTATCGGCTCCTCCCACTTTTTCTCACTATACTAATCGAAACAGATCAAAATCAACAAATCTTCTCAGTTACCAATATTTGTGACCTTCCGGTGAAAATTGAAAGGTTCCGCGGCGGGAGAAGCCCAATCCAATGCTACAACTGCCAAAATTACGGTCACACGCTGTGAATTTGCAACTCACAACCAAGATGTCTTAAATGTGCCGCAGACCATCGTTCTTTTGAGTGCCACAAAGACATAAATACACCACCCAAGTGCTGCAACTGTGGGGAGGCACACACTGCCAACTACACGGGATGCAGCATCCGTCCCCCCAAGAAAGGCCCTCGTGCAACTCCAGCTACAATTCCATCTACAACGACAGGTCAAGCGCATAGACTGGTTTCAATCATCAAAGAACTAAAAGAACTTTTAAAAAACAAGAAGTTTTACGACTGCTGCAAACAATCATACGTGAGTCCATTTCTGAATAATGTCACTTTTGGACTAAACCTGAACTTTTTCTTTTTTTTTCTGAACTTTAGTTGTATCTCCATTGCTATACAAATAAATATTTTTGAATGCTGATCACACTAGATGACGCCACTAAGGTTTAGCAAAATTTATTTAGAATCTTCATGATTTTGAATCCAGATTTTCTGTATATATGCTATCATCAATTTTTAATGCTCAATTCCAAATTCTACTGCAATTAATGTAAATATCACAGATTAAGCATGTAATTCATGTTTTTGAATCACGATTTTGTATATATATGCTACCATCAATTTTTAATGCTCAATTGCAAATTTCTACTGCAATTAATGTAAATATCACAGATTAACTGTCCATCTGACACGATTTATCCATGGGTGAAAGTCCTTATATAGCAAGACGGAAAAGAGAAAAACCTGGTACTTAAAACATTTCATTCCAGCATTTTTTTCGAAAAAAATGAAATATCTGTAACTATCAAGATTTCTTTTATAATTCTGGTATATATATAAAACTGCTTCATTTCCAAGATAAAGTAGATAACGTTGAAAAATTTAAAAAAAGAATAAGTAAACTCCTCCCCAAAACTAGCTATAACTGAAATTGTTTTACTACCAGCCTTTCCTCTTTTCCGTCTCGCTTTCACCCCTGGATCTATCTGATCATGGCTGTATTCATTTTTCAATGGCATTTAATGTAAATCTCCGATCAAGTTTGTACATACTTCTAATCATGGTTACTTTATTATAATGTTACCACATTGTTACATAATTCAAAATGTTTTATTCACTGTATATAATTTTCATGATGAATGGGGTAGAGGCCGCTGCGTGGCCTAGGCACCCAGTTTTGTTTAAATAAAGAAAGGCAGGTATGTAAATGTCTGCGATTGGTAGTATCTTAATGTATAATTCTTGATTTAGAAAATTCGATTCGTAGAGTTTATACTCACCACAACTTAATAACTCTAAAGTTCATGTGATGCTCCACATTATTAGAGTTAAACAGCATTAAACTTTTTAAAAAGTCGGCAAAATTAACCGAAAATCTGCGAGTTTTAGTTTGTTTCTATAGTTTTATACAGTATTTTGTTGAATCAAGAGAAGTTGGCATCTCTGGACTTGTCAATAATGTGTTAAATACCGTTTGATAATTTATGTTTTGGGGAATGTTATATTTTTCATCTAATTCCATTCATGAAATTATTCACTTTAAAATAACCGCAATCTGATTCTTTTAAATTAATAATGTAAACGAAAGTTGACCTTTTATTTTACCTAATATATTCTTTTCTATCCAAATTACATTATTGTTATTTGTAGTTCTTTAAATATTTTTTTGTTCCCAACTTTCTATTTAACTCCATTTTTTTACTTAATTTGCACTTTCATATGCATTTTAAACAAAGTAACTTCGAAAAAACCCTAATTTGAAATTCAAATGGGAAGTGCTTTTATTATTAACTCTCACTATTGAACAAATTAGAAAGAAAAATAAGAAAAAAATCTGAATTTTTAAAGCACCTCACAATTAGTAAAATGAATTTAAAGTTTTGTTACGCGTTGCATTGCATTTTCATTTCTTACTTTGCATGCGATTTCAAAGAACACTTTTTTTCTTTGAATTGTTCTCCATTTATATTTTACTCTAATTTATTTACACAACAAATTCCACTGTCGGTAGAAATAAATCTACGCAAACTACTCGAAAATGATTTTAATTCAAGAAAAGTAAGTTTTGAGATAATTTTAAGAACATCCAAGCCTGCTAATTGAATATTCAAGAGCAGTAAATCAATAATTTTGCAGTTTCTTAGAAAATCTCATTTTTGCTAATTAGTAGAGTAAATTATAGCAGTTTAACACTTAATAGGTTTTAAAACCAATTAAACTTTTGTTTTTAGCGGCTCCTTCTCAATTTCTCTTTATATTTCATTGAAGTGTAAGATTGTTTTCCTTTGTAAAGCAAATACCATTAAACATTTCTGAGTAGTCTATTAATCAAAAATTTTTATTTTATTACTTAGACATTCGGTAAAGTATCTTGAATACTTATTTTGCACAATTTTAAACAAATAGAAGTAAATAGATTATTTATTAAAACTACAATATTAGAATATTTATTGTCAGAAAAATGTCAAAATTTGATTTTTTATAAATAAAAATATAATTAGTTTCTAAATAAAGGAAATATTAAGATAGTTAATAGTAATTAATCATTTTTTGTCAACATGATATTTTTTTTTTACAATATGAAACTTTCGAAATGATTATAGAGTGAAACTCTAGATTTTATTATAGTTTAGAAAAGAATACATCAATTATTGTAAATGCGTCTATTAATGTAGAAAATTTTAAAACCTAATTTGATGCCCCTGAAAAAGGGGTCAGAAAATCTGCTCTACTGATGCAATCGGGTGGCCTTTGGAAGAAAATAAATAATAAATTTTATAAATTTTGCATTTTTGTTTAAGTAATTTTGACTTCCAATAAAAGTATACTTCTTTTTTACCTAGCTTTTCCAAGTTTTGGCCAAAAAAAAAAAAAAAAATGCTGTTTAAAGTAAAACGTTTAGTTCAAAAAGCAAAAAAATAAAAACAATTTTCGATAAATATTTCGTAATGGATAACCAATTTACACATTATTTTATTACCTTAATTTCTTTTTGCAAAAATTTAGCTTCTTTGGCAAAGGTCCAAGGAATTTTCTTAAAACACAAAATAAGTATTTTAATTTTGGCTTACAAGTTTCAATTGCTGATTTCAGTTGAAAAAATTCTATTTGCAATGCAAAGTTCAAGTTTCATTTTTCTAAAAAATTTGCACACATATTTGAATTCCAAATGGAAAGAAATATTGTGCAACAGTATAGCTGCCAACTTGTGCGGTCATTGCTGAAGAATTTCTAGAATCATCGTATAATTATAATTTAAGTAGGGTAAACTAACCAGTTAAGGGGCACTACCCAGTGAAGGAACATTTCACATATATTGATTAAAAATAAGAATTTGAAAGTTTTTCTTTAGATTGATTGGTAACAATTGCTTACTGCGAAACAATAGGAAGCCATCTAGCAATGATTTGGATTACCTGGTCAAATAGACTTCTTTGGAAAAATTTTTGAATTTGTTATTATAGTTCGTTCACCAGGAGTTGGTACTTGGCTCCACCTTCTCAGAGGCAGAGTTCATTTCAACGCGGGGGAGTTAAAGGAAAAACATTTCCCCGCTTGAAATCGAGATAACCTCTAATGCGCGAAAAGCCACCACATGTTTTTTTATAGATAGTCAAATCAGACCACTATGAAGGCAAACCAGTTTATGAAAGAACCCTTTAATAGAAAATCTAGTAAAAATAAAAATGTGGTTGCAAATATATGTCTAAAATTTTGTTTAATTATTGAATATGATTAGTTTGTCTTATTTACTTGTCTACAACTACAGATTCTATTCTCAAATACATATGACAAATTCCTCCCAGCCACTTTTAAAATAGAGTTTGGTTTCGTGCGTGTAAGCTGTTCACTTTTTAAATAGTCTGCGCAGACTAGTTATAAGAAACAGTGGGGAGGCTTTCTGATGTAGAAGGTGATGGCCAAACACAAACAGTAAATTCTTTTTCAGTCACTTACTTCGCTTTATCATAAGCTATTATACCTTTCGTTATTCAAACTAACTTATGTTAAAAAACTTTTTCCCAGCAAAATATCTCAAAAAGAACAAACTGTTCAATAAAAGGAGAGAAATATCAACAAGTTTATGAAACAACTTGCACATGTTCAAAATATGCACATAAAGATCGCGAAATAAATATTTTTCTCATACGATCGCCGAATAGCAGCCTTGTTCACATCCTTCTCCCCAAAATAGCGAAATAGTATCAGCCGATACCACGTGACGAAGGCGGAGCCAAGTGCCAACTCCTGGTGAACGAACTATATCTCTGCAACACCTTGTTTCTTTGAAAAAATTATAAGGTGATTGTTTGTATTTATATGTTTGAAGTGGAATTAATTGCATGTAATAGTTTTATTTTTTACACTGTGAAAGAGAGAATTCAAAATATAGTTATTGAAGTTATGTTTTATTTTTTTTAAGCCTCATAGCATAATAAAGTACTGAGATAAGGGGGTGTTTATTCACTGGATCACCAAACGATGAAAACCCAGTGAAGGAACAAGTGTTAAAAAAACGAAAAACATTTTCTAACCAGTGAGGGAACAGGCATGTTCCTTTACTGGGCATGGATTTCCCAGTGAATGAACAGTATGTGTTAATATGTTGACACTTTAATTTTCAATTCATGAATACAAAAAAAAGTTAACATTTTCCAAGAATTTATATGTTATAATTTCGAGTATGGGCCTGTTTTTAAATACTTGTGTGGCTTATAAATTCATAAAGATCATTGAAAAATAACCAAAATTAAGTGTTCCTTTACTGGGTGCTCATTCACTGGTAAGAGCTGTTCCTTCACTTGGTCTTCTTACTACTTGTTATTCGAGCCTCCAAAACTTTAAAACAATATTATGTAAGTTCTCTAAAATTTTCTTACATAATTTGCAATTCGTAACAAATATGTTGACCCTGTAATTTAACTAAAATTACGAATTTTGAAATTAATATAATTTTTTAAAAGGCAAGTGAAGCTTAAGTGTTCGTTCACTGGTTAGTTTAACCTAGAAAGAGGAAGATAATAGACAAAAGGAGAAAATCCTAGTACTTTTTCAACACTGCCTTAGAAATAAATTCTCCATACATATAATATTACATAGTGAGTGATTTTCTTTTCTTTAATTTAAAAAAAAAATAAATTTAAAAATATCATTTATATGCATTTTACTCAACGACCTGCAAGTTGGAAGCTGTGTAAAAGACAGTTATAACCAGAAAAAGAAAAGAAATTGTAAACCAAAAGAGTAATAGCTCAATTCAATATTGATTAGTGTCATAAATAGTTTTCTATTTCGTGATGCCTCATTTGGAAAACATTAAGGCTACTTACAAATGCTTATAGTAATAGTTTCAGATTCTGGGTATAACTTTTTTTGCTGTGTTTTCTTTTAAAAAGTTTATTTTATATTATTATTTCTAACGTTACTTGGACTTTTGCGAATTAAGTCAGGATTGCGCATCTTGTGCTTGGCAAAAGAGCACCGCTAAGGTAAAAGTACTTCTCAGCTTAGAGTTACGCGAATCAATTGCAGCCCCAATCATTCAAGAGGTCCCTTTAACAAATTAGACATAGATCTGAGGTTGAAAGATATTTTCTCCGGGTCCCTGTAATCATGGCATTACAGTGACTGAAAACTGGACTTTCGATTGTATAAATTTCACGAACACGTTTATGGCATGTACTCGGTGCGCCTAAGCGGAATCAAGGACTGAACCCGGGCCTTCGGGAATGCAGTCTGATTTTCTAACCACTGGACTACCAGGATCCAAGTTATTATTATTATTTTTTAACATAAAAGTAAGATTTACTTTAAACATCAATATTAAATCTTCTTATCAATTTTATTGATATTTATCCTCCATATCCTTTTTATTGATTGTACAATTTTATTGATATGTTTTGCTTTCTTACTTTTAAACGAGAAAACGTTTTTGCACTATTTCGCAAATAATGTTTGTTTTTTTAGATATATCAAATAAGATATATTTTACACATCTCAAATGTTCGTTTATATCATATTTAAAATAATATATTTTACATCCTCACATAAAAACTTTTTGACCAATTTTATTCGGAAAAAAATGTAATTTCATTTTGAGGCACAACAAATAAGGATTCCAACAAAAACCAAAAACAAATTTCTACTGTGAGTATATTTTCGCACCGGAAAAAGAAAACACTTCAAATCATCACTAAGGCATTGCTTTAATATTTTCTCTTGCGGCATGAAACAATAAATTTAATTTGATGTTTACGCAGTCGTTCCTATTCTTATTATTTATATGTCTAAGAAGATTGAATGTAGTTTGTTTTATTATTTCTTTGTTCTTTCATTTAATTTTTTTCTTCTATTTCGATGTTACTTCTGTAACAATTTATTGTTGTTGGGCGTCATTCTTTCTTACATGATGTTTTCTGAAGTAATCTCATTTTTCACCAACGTTGAGTTGCAAAGAGGGAATTTTAACTATAAAATTCAATGCGGAATAGGTGTAGTAGATAGTTTATATATTCGATTTCGAGGCGTTTTACTATTTCAATACGGGCGAGTCATATCAACGCCTCCTACAATTGAAAGCCTCCACACGTTTTTTTTTTTATAGATAGTCTGATTCTACCACTATGAAGGTAAACCAGTTAACGAAAGAGCCCTTTAATAGAAAATCTAGTGAAAATAAGAAAGTGGTATCAAATATATGTCTAAATTTGTTTTAAATATATGAATATGATTGGTTTGTCTTATTTACTTGTCAACCTCTACAGATTCAATTCTCAAATATTTATGATAAATTTCTCCCAAGTGCTTTTAAAATAGAATTTGGTTTCATGCTCAAGACTGATTTGCTTTTTAACCCCTTGGGGACGGGTGATTCAAAAAAGTACAATTCGTACAAAATCAGAATCAAGTTGTAATTAAATAAAAAACGGTAACTTAAATGTAGTCGTTGCTAATTTGACAGACTTACTTTGCCTTTACTTTAATTATTGTTAGTTCAATCATATATATGATCGATGAAAATTCAAAATATAACTAAATACTTTTATTTTGAACAAAGTAATGGTGAATTAAATAAATCAAACAATTATAACTCCACCCGCAAAGGAACTGCTAAAGAATTACTTTGATTACCAGTTTTATCTTTTTACCCTGATTGGTACGGTTTTCTGCTGGCACGTATTTGTGACAATCAGAGCGAAAGGGTTAAATAATCTTCACAGACTACTTAAATAATCCCGTGTGGAGGCTGTCTGATGTAGGAGGTGATGGCCAAATGCAGTGAGAAGCGTGGAGGTGGCGGGTTCGAATCCCGTTGCAACTATGGATGTATTCTTTAGGATGTCCTTCTCTAAACTGTTATATCTGTCCTACTTGACAATGATTTAGAAGTCTAAATTGAACAAACAAACCTGCAAATGTATGTAGTTTCAATAAAGCAATAAAGCTACTCTATGATGGTGAGGATTTTAAAATGTTGGCAGAATTACTAAAATTTCTGAAGGCTTCAGTTTTTTAATGTCTACTACAATATATTTTGCAAAAAGCGTAGTAGTTGGCAGGCTTGAATTTAGCAGTTTATTAGTAGGCGGGGAAATAATAGTTTGATTTACTTGATTCACCACTACTTAGTTCAAAATAAAAATTATATAGTTACATTTCAAACAAATACTAATTACAACACTTGCAGATAAGCATTTTTGTTTTCAGTTTATGGGTACCCATGTTTAAATCCTTGGCTTTAAACATAACCCGGTCAAAAAGACAAGAGAACTCCTGGATCAAGTATAGAGACAAATTTGCCTTCGTGGAGGATATTTGATGTAACTATCCGCTTTTGACTTACATGTGTAGGAAAACCACCTACGGCTAGCCTGACGATAAGGAGATTATAACCCATGATACGCCTGCCAATGAAAGACATTTTTGTTAACTGTCTCCAGGGATGCCAACTGCTCCACTTTCTGGGATAGTTTTAATAAAGTGGTAGCAAATTATACTGTAAAATTCTTCAGAGACGGACAGTTACGCCTACTTTTTAATAGAGTAACCAGTATATTGGTGCTTTTATTTGCTTTTATTAACTAAAAATTGGTCACCTGGGCCACGCAGTGGCCCCTATCCCATTCATCATGAAAATATTTACAGTCAGTGTATAAAAACATTTTGTGAAAAGCAACATTATAGTAGCCTTGTCAGAAAAAATCAAGCAATTTGCTTGATAAATAAAACATTTTGCAATACAATAGATTTAGATATGCGAATTTATATACAGGCATGATTGAAAATATACGTTGATACTAAAGTATATTGATGCTTTAACGTTGCATGTTATATGATACTTATAATTTTTTATATTTAGTGGTGAAAAAATTACTTAAAAGGAAAAATACTAAATTAAAAGTAACTTGAATTCCGCTACCACTAGAAAATACTATTTTACAAAGCTGAGCAAGTTGGCATCTCTGTGTCTTATATACTGCACTTACATCAGGTTCGATAGGTTGTGGTGGAAAAGTAATTTAAAATTAGGTTTACTAAAAAAAAATTTAACATAGCATGACGCAAGAAAATATATATACTATATATATTTTAAATCGATTAAGACCAACCTAAAGCTCAACCAAGCAGTAAAATCCACTGGAAAACCCTGGGCTAACATCCAAAACAGTTGGAAGAAATTTTGCCACAGTCCTCGTAAGAAGGCTGTGGCAAACTTCAGACTCTCAACAGGCCATGACTGCTTGGCAGAGCACCTCAACAGAATAGGTATCCTTCCATCTAGCGAATGCCAAATCTGCATTTCGGGAACGATGAACTCAGACCACTTGCTAGTATGCCCTTTATTGGACAAACAATCCCAAGAGCGGGGTGATCTGTGTAAACTTTTCTGGGATGCCAGAGATCACATGAACTTTCTGTAAAGACTACTCCTCATTCTTCACTGTATATATATATTTTTTTCTTACTTTAATTTTTTTTTCTATGTGTCCTTTTTGTATTAATATGTGTTTGTCATGTGTTTTCTTTGTTTGTTATTGTAATTTTGTTCCTTTTTACTCCTTGTTTAAGTCCACTTAAAGTTGAACATTGTATATGGATTAATATTTCCAATAAAGCCATATGTAACAACATATTTTAAATCGAAATAAATTGGCATCAGACCTGAAAGTGGGACGTAACTGGTAGTCGATAAAAAAAATTGGTAGTCGAATGGTAATAGACGGTTTTAAGGAGAAGTAAATCTACGATTAACGATAAATTATTCGCTGCTATTACGTTTGATCTTGTCATAA
Organism: Parasteatoda tepidariorum; assembly: GCF_982258835.1. NCBI lineage: Eukaryota > Metazoa > Arthropoda > Arachnida > Araneae > Theridiidae > Parasteatoda > Parasteatoda tepidariorum. The sequence goes on from NC_141766.1 coordinate 26,842,490, forward strand.
TCATAGTAATGCTCTGGAACTGGGGACCAGATATATATATATATATATATATATATATATATATATATATATAATATATATATATATATATAATATTTTTATATATATATATATATATATATATATATATATATATATATATATATATATAATATATATATATATATATATATAATATATATATATATATATATATATATATAATATTTTTATATATATATATATATATATATATATATATATATATATATATATATATATATATATATATATATATATATCAATTTCAGAAATTCTTATTATAAGTGAATTCTCTCACCAAAAAAAAAACTCTTCAAATTATAACTAAAATATTACTTCAATATTTTCTCTTGCAGCACACGAAGCAATAAATTTAATTTGATGTGTACGTAGTCTTTCCTTGTCTTATAATTTATATACCCAAGAAGATTGAATGAAGTTTGTTTTACTATTTCTTTGCCCTTGCATTTAATTTTTCTCCTCTCTTTCGACATAATATTCCATAACAATTCACCGATGTCGGGTACCATTCTTTCTCAGATGAAACCATATGAAGTAATCTTATTTTTCATCATCGCTGGGATGCAAAGATGTTTTTCCGATGAATTATTAGGTCAAGAGAGAGTAGAAGAAAAAAAAAAGTTGAGAAAATCTTGCTTTAACGCGACTAGATAAGGTCAAAAGAAGAAAAGAAGGAAGCTGATGACAGATTGAACTGCTTCGACTTCAAATGTTTTCCCATTATTGCCTTCAGGTTTCAAAAGAATGGTCATCGCTGCAACTTTAGTAAAAAAAATAATAACGTAATATTTTGTCGATTTTCTTTTATTATGGAGTACAAAAACTCATTGCCAATCAATGACTCTCGTAAAAGAAAATATCAGCCATTTTTTTCTTTCTAAAGTCAACTTTTCTCTTTTTTTAAAAATCAATGTACAATAGTTTTCTTCCAAATCTGTCTTTTCTTCACAAAGATAAAAAGAAAAAATCTACATTTGTGTTTATCACGATATTTAGTGTAAATCCAAGTAAAAATATGATAAATATTTCCAAAATAGATTGCTGAAAATTAGATAAGAGTTATCTTCAAAAAAAAAAACAATATTTCTATAAAATATGACTAAAAAAATTTTTTTTAATGTTTTTTAAATATCTGAAATGCTGGAGGTGCTCAGCCTTTTCAGTAATGATTGACGAAACCAAGACTAGCTCTTAATAGCTGCAAATTTTTCACACTTTTTAAAGCAGATTTTTTTTTAAATAATTGTATTGAAAAAAACAAAACTAATTTCAAGTATAATTTAATTTTATTAATTCGGTTATGGACTTTACATCCATGTGATAAATAAACAGATTTGACAACAATTAACTTACATTAATTTCGATTTAATTTCCTACATGTACAATCCAATATCAGTACTCAAGACAGTTAAAAAATGCTCTAATTTAAAATCGTGATTATATTTTCACGTTTCAAATAGGTGAGTTTTAGCAAGCACTAACAATAATGTTAGTACTTGCTAAAACTCACCCCTAACAAATAACGTCCGCGTAATTTCGCATCCATATAAAACATTTTAATATAAGTATTTTACAGTGAATACGAATGATTTACGACATCAAGATTAACGTGAATAAGGAAATCTTGCTAATAACACTATTTATATTTTTCATAAAACTTCGCTTGTCGGACCTAGAAGACTAGGTCAAGTGGAATCTGAAAATATAACTTTCCTTAAGCACAAATAATTTCATATTGTAATGATGTGAAAAGTAATACTACAAAATGAATAATAGTATAAAGCAACATTTATTAACTAAATATTTATTATGTTAGCTTGCACTAAATTGTCAGAAATTTTGATTTCTTGATTACAGATCCAAATTAGAAACTTTAAATTGCTAATATATAGTAGTGGTCACTCACAGTTTGTTTCGACAAGATAAAATCTAATCCAGTAGTCTTAACGTGGGCACCAGAAGGCAAACGAAAAAGAGGCAAAGCCATGTAAACATTGAGAAGAAAGGTGGAAGAGAAAAGAAGACAGGCGAGATGGTCGAGCTGGTTTGAGGTGAGATCTTGTGCAAAAGACCGAGTGAGCTGGAGCAAGAAGATAAGGGCCTTATGTGTCACCGAGCATGCAGTAATATAAGTTATTCACTAAGACCACCCAGCCTATAAAATCACAAACAGTTAATAAAAGAATAATGAAAATATTTCTTTATTTCTTTCCTTTTTCGCTCCCGTGAAAATGACGGGGAGAGGTTTCGACCTCTATTTCTTGTTCCCGTGATATTTCCGGGCTGGAGTGTTCAATAGTAACGCTCAATAAGAATATGACTAAATCATTTCTTTTGGTCGGAAAACATTTTATTTCTCATTTTACACACGAGATGGAAGTACCAGGATATTTTTAAGACAATTGTAGATAGTTAGTTTATTTTAAACTAGATGTCAGCACTAATCAGTTTTCAGGGACGAAAAAAATAGGCACTTTCATGACCGTTTTCTTGAAAATTGACCGATCGTTAAGGGGTTAAGACCCTGAGTAAAATTGTACAGGACTTTTTCTCCTACGCTCTATTTTCCCATTCACTAACATGGAATAACTAGTTTTTGATCCAGAAAGGTAAGAAGAAATGTTTTCAAATGTTCGTTTAGAAATTTGTTACTATTTTTTTCATATTTTTTCTTAAATTTTTGGCAAAGACTGGTCAACTAATCCTTAAATATTTAATTTTGTTAGGACTTAAAAACTTTACCGTATAATTTTCGGGTTTTAAATATTTGTCAAATTTTTTCTTTAATTTTCTCTTTAAAATAATTGTAGTAAATTACTTTTTTCTTTTTAATTTCTCTTAAGAATACATATGACTAAGTGCATAAGCAAAAAAATATTTGTTTAATTTTGTACGCACATTTCGGAATTAAGATAGAATGCAAAGATAATCGAAAAAATCACGAACGAAATTCTTCTTTTCATATTTCCTCCCCCCCCCCTCTAAATCGAAAAGCAATAACCTCCATGGATGGATATTATACTCACTAGAGGAATTGTAACCCTAATTTAATATTCAAATCTCATGAGGGTTTAATTTTGTAAGCAATTTAGTAAGCAGCATTTAATCTTTAAAGAACAATTTAGAATTTTTTTTTTCAGAGGAAAGTATGGAATATTATTTATACTATATTGTGAAACTATAACGGTTTCTTTCAAAATTTATGTAATCAATTCCTCGTTGAAGAAAACTGGTTTCAAAATGCACACTCCAGTGAGGCTAGGAGAATATACTCTGAGCCTTTGGGGAAAATTGAGCAGCGCTGATACTTCTTTACTCTAAGAAAGTCTCAGTGATTTAAAGATTTTTAAAGATAATTTGCAATGGGAGTTAGGGATTCGAAGAAGATTCTCCTGGTTTTATAAGAAGACTTAAGTGTTGAACGTAATTCAAATATGTGTAATATTTTAACAGGAAAGTCTGCTGAATTGAATAAAGATGAGGGTATTTTCATGCATCAAATTTGGAGTCTATATTTATTAGGCACTAGTGAATATGCAGGTATTTTATTTCATTTTATTCTAAGCGAAAATTTATATAAAATGTCCCGAAAAGAACAGAAGAGTTAAATTTAAAATAAACTTTTTTATATAAAGTCTATCATTTTATTTTTCAAGAAATAGTAAAGTTTTTTTTTTTTTTTTTGCAAAAAAGTATGCCATAGCTGAAAGCTTTCTTCTTGTCTGGGTAAAGGGACAAGCTCATAGGCTGACCACACAGGTATCAAAATTACGTAGCATTCTTCCGTTCGCTGTTAATTAATTGGGCCCTCAAAAACGGGACTTGCCCACAGTCAGAGAAAAGTATGAAATATTATTTATACTATATTGGGAAACTGTAATGATTTCTTTCAAAATTTAAGCAATCAATTCCTTGTTGAAGAAAACTGATTTCAAAATGCATATCCTGTTAGTCTAGGAGAATATACTCTGAGCCTTTACGGGAAATTGAGCAGCGCTGATGCTTCTTTACTTTACGAAAGTCTTAGTGATTTAAAGATTTTTAAAGATAATTTGCAAGGGGAGTTAGGGATTCGAAAAAGATTTTTCTGATTTCATAAGAAGACTAAGTGTTGAATGTATTTCAAATATCTGTAATATTTAAACAGGAAAGTCTGTTGAATTAAATAAATATGAGATATTTTTATGCATCAAATTTGGAGTCTATATTTATTAAGCACAAGTGAATATTTAAGTATTATATTTTATTTTAAGTGAAAGTTTATATAAAATGTCCCAAAAAAGCAGAACATTTAAATAAAATCACTTTTTTTCATAAAGTCAATATTTTTGTTTTTCAAGAAGTAGTTACATAGTTTTGTTTTCAATAAAAGATATACTTTAGCTGTAAGTCCTCTCCTTGTCTGCGAGAAACGTGAAAACTCAGAGGCTACTTACATCGTCCTAACAGAGATCGAAGTTGCAAGGTATTAATACCATAGCCGTTAATTAACATGCTGAGCGCCGCTTCAACCATCGGTGGCTGACACTGGACTTTCCATTTAGGCCGCGTCAGCCCAGGACTAAAGAGAATAGAAGGGCTAGTTCACTCCGCTCTTAGAGCTGAATTCCCTCCTCATGACGTCACTGTGTCCACAGATCTCGGAGATCGCAAGCAAAGATATGATAACTTTGCATCTTTCTCTTTGTAAAAATAAGTTAGACTTTTTCTGGTTATTAGCCTTCAAACTTTACGTAATTAACACATTATTTCCGTTCATAAACATAGTTCAAAAAAAACTTTCTTGGTTATTATATTAAAAAAATACCATTTTAATCTTATAAAAATGTTTTGCTAGTTGGTGAAAATGACACGATAAATACTTTATTTTAAAAAGATCAGTTTTAACTTTAACTATAAAGAAAAATGAAGGCATATATCAACACTTTTTTTATCTTCATATTCTTTTATAGCGATAAGTTAAATTTAGAATCCCTGATTTTAAAATATGTCGTTAATAGCAATTTGTTCATACTTAATCATTAGGAAACATCAACCTTAAACGCTAATTACTGATACAAAATAATAATTTATGTTCATAATGACATTAGAAATTTTACAATTGCTTATAGACATTTAAATTTACGATGATATAATTTATAGATATTTAAATTGAAGAGAATATAATTTTTAAAAAAAATCATAAATATTTAAAATAACTACATTAAAAAATATGTTATGAAATTAGGAGAATTTCAACTATATACTATATATTTTATTTATACTTTTTATTTACATTTTAATTTTCTTTGACTTTATCCCTTTTTTAATTCTTTTCACCTGCCTTTCTTTATGAAGAAACGAAAAGATTTCTATTTAGATAATGAATTTTTATAAAAGTTCTTTACGACAGAATAAACGTATTGCTGTTTTATATTAACTGTGACATTTCGATTATAAGTACGATTATGTATAAGGAAGTATAAACAAATTGAACGTGCTCAGTAGACTTGAAACTTAACTGATGAAATTTTTAAATGCTCGAAAAATTAAACGAATTTTGCTTACTTAAACTGTTAATTCTCCACCACTTAACTATTTTTGATGCTATATTCATTAGGTCTATATAAGTATTGTATATTGGACATCTATATTTATTCCAGTGCTATAAAATTAATTATACATATTATGAAAAAAAATAGGTAGAGTATGAAAAACAGATACAAGACATTAACAATGACCCATATAAAGTAACAGAATCTTCTCCGAATTAGGTTTTTAGGGGCTTCGTTGTGCTTCAATCATCATACGAAGACCGTAATTCAATAGTGGGGCACCTTCACTTTAGTCCATTTGGTATTACTATGCTTAAAATCGCAAAGATTCTATCTTGTTTCATTTGTGGTGCATTTTGTTCGGCAACTAATGTAAGATAGATGTTAACTAGTTTCAAAAATAGATCGAAATGACTTTTGTAAACATAAAATTGAGGATGAGGTCATTTTTCTTGAATTAGAGGAGCTGGAGTTGAAGGAGTAGTTTATGGGTTAAAGCGCTATCCTCCCAATGCGATGTTCAAGATTCATATCTCACCATTGGCTGCTCGTCTTATACCAGCGGATGGAGCATTATAGAGTTAAACATAGAAAGTCGTTAGCCCAAAATTGGATGAGCTGTTCAATGCCAGCCATAAAATAAAATTAATAGAATTGGGCCATTATTCAAATAAGACATTTAATTTATAATACTTAAATAAGGTTTGCATGTTGGTTTTTATATATAATTTTTCCTTAATTTAATATCTGAATAATATATAACTCCTTTCTCATTACTAGGTAGGCTAATACTGGGTAAAAAAAATACTTTTGCATCTTAACATGTACCACTGGGTACCATTTTAAATTTTTAAGTATCTCTATGAGCAAATTTCAGATCATAATATTGATTTTTATATTATAACAATCTGAAATCTTCTACTGTATGAAGAAAATAAATCGATCTAAACTGAATATCGATTTTATTTAAAACTGATAGCAATTTTTCTTTCTCTCTCAAAGCCGTTCTTAATTTTTTTTTTAATGATTGTGAAATTGAGGGGAAAAAAACTAGAAGTTGTTTTAAAAAATTCGCTTTTACTGAAAAAAAATATCAGTTAATAGAATATATATATGAGTATAAAAAATATCGGAACTATTTCTATTACGCTCTCCTTGAGATTAATTGTAACGCTTTTTAGTAGCTTTAATAAAAAATAGCAAAACCTATAATATAGGGTGTTTTATTTAAATGCTTCAGAACTTATAAGAGAAGTAGGGTGCATCATGGCGATACATAATCACTTTAAAATGCAGGGTCGGAAATGCTTTTTTGATGTAACTGCTCCGGTGGCGCAGTCAGCTAAGGCGTCGTTCACACCGCTGACTGAAGAGCTAAGGGTAATAAATTCGATTATGACTGTCAGCTAAACAACCGGCGTGTATAAGTTAAATCTGTCGTGGCTGAATGCTTTCTTGCTGATTGTGGTGTGGAAGTTTGAAGAGAAGGGCACAACCTTACCTTGTACCGTATGCATCCTGCTTGCGCCAACCACAGTGCTGACTTAAATTATCCTCAGTGGTAGACGGATCATGGGCTAGAGTCTCTTTGCCTTCAGCCTAACCGTGGGAGGTCCTCGTAGTCTGCCTCACCATGTAGCGCAAATTCGGGTTCGCTCCATCAAAAAGTCCTCCACGAAGGCAAATTTCTCCCAGTACTCGATCAAGGAGTTCCCTTGTCTTCTGGATTGGGTTCAAAATTGCAAGGCTATGGAGTTGAACATAAGTAGTCGTAAACCCATAAAATTGGGTCGGCTGTTCAATGACAGTTATAAAATAAAATAAGTATGTATTATTCCAGAAAGTTTCAAAATTCTCTTGTAATATAAGGTCTGCATTGCAGTCGGTGAAAGAAACTTTAAACACATTTTTGACCTAAGTTCCTATTTTTTATGCGTACATTTTTATTAATGCAGTCAATGAAAGGAACTTTGAATACTTTCTTTTAACTAAGTTGCTTTTGATTTTGTGCATTTATGAATGCAGTCTGAAAGAAACTTTGAACACATTTTTTGACCTAAGTTCTTTTTTATACACTGAAGAGCCAAAAAAACTGGTATACCTGCCTAATATAGTGTAGGGCCCCCGCGAGCACGCAAAAGTTCCGCAACATGACGTGGCATGGATTCGATCAATGCGTGAAGTAGTGCAGAAGACACCATGAATCCTGCAGGGCTGTCTATAAACCAGTGGGAGTAAGAGGGGGTGGGGATATCTTCTGAACATCACGTTGCAAGGCATCCCAAATATCTTCAATAATGTTCATGTCTGGGGATTTTGGTGGCCAGCGGAAGTGTCTAAATTCAGAAGAGTGTTCTTTCTCCCACTGGTTTATAAACAGCTCTGCAGGATTCATGGTGTCAATTAACTTCAGCACTACTTCACACATTGATAGAATCCATGCCACGTCGTGTTGCGGCATTTCTGCGTGTTCGCGGGGGCCCTACACGATATTAGGCAGGTATACCAGTATTTTTGGCTCTTCAGTGTATTCAACAATGCAGTCAATGACAGAAACTTTGAACACTTTCTTTTACCTAAGTTGCTTCTGTTTCTGTGCATTTATAATATGCAGTGGATGAAAGAAACTTTGAACAGTTTCTATGGCTTAAGTTGTTTTTTTTTTATGCATTTATCATTGTAGTCGATGAAAAAGAACATAAAACGCTTTCTTTGACGTAAGTTTCTTTCGTTTTTGCACATTTATTATTGCAGTGGGTTAAGAAAATTTGAAAGCTTTGTTTTGCCTAAATTCTTTTGTTTTTGTACATTTATTATTTCAGTCGGGGAAAGAAACTTTGAACACTTTCTTTGAAATAAGTTCTTTTCGTACATTTATTATCAAAATAAATATATTTTCAATAACGGCTTTATTTTAAAGCACCTTACTGTTACAGGAGAGTATTTCAAACCATACATTCCTGATTGTAAGTCGTCAAGAGGCACCGTATCTCTCTTAAATCTTTTGAAACGTTTAATTTAGACCACCTGCATATTATGGTATATTACAAATGGCTTGTGTCTGAGATAAATTTCAATCAGTAAATAATAAAGATATTATGCCATTCTTTATATTTTCATTTTAAAAAAAAGTTCATGGTAATGTTGTCGTGGTAAATTGCATTTAATGAATTCTAGTAATTCACATAAGGTTAACCTATTTTGCATGCATTAACAATAATAATAATAATAATAAATAGTTTCATTTTTGATTTCAGTGACGGAAATGAAGTATTACGGGAAATTATTATGGAACTACAGCACCTACAACTACTACGGAAATTTCGCGATTTCAGAAAATATTTTTCTTAGAGGTAGGTAAAGTACTGAGCTAAATAGTATAAGGCAAAGTACTAAGCTAAATAGTACTCTCCTTGTCCCAAATTAGATGTTATACCTGCATACTTTTGAATTAATTATTGATACTGATGATTTTTTAATTTTCTTTGAGCATTTTTCAGAAATTTAAGAGCGCTATGATCAATCAACAACATTTACTTACCAGGCATTCACTCCATTTCTGCTGAAATAAATACCAAATTAGTTTAAAAAATCCACTGTTCACACACTTTTAATTCACACCTCATTTTGTAAGATCCCTTCCACCAGCAATGGCATAAAACTAACTTCTAGCAAATGCATCGGGAATTCATTATTAGTATAATATTACTGGTGTCTACTACTACTAAATTGCACTAAACTATATTACTACTACATGCCTGCCAACTTTTAATCTTTTCGAGGATGATTTCCCCCGGTGGTAGTTTAATAAAATTTAAATTACAGTATTAGGCAGAAACATAAGCTGTATAATGAAAAAGCTTTTACGAATTCAACTGCTACGGAATTTCCGTAGTTTCAGAAATCTTCTTTTCAGACGGTAGCAAAATTAATGTCTTAATATTTAAAAAAAATTAATTTCAGCGTAACTTGTCCACTATTACTTATAAAAGTGCAGGCCATATGGCTAGATTCTTAAGTTCTGATAAAAGTTTTATGAGAGATCCATTTGCTTTAAAAATTTCTACTTTGGTTCGCTACCACTAGAAAGAATTATTTTCAAAATCTTCATAAGTTGGAGGGTATGGAATAATCGCATCCGTATTACATATTATTATATATTCTTAATTTTTTTAAAAATAGTAGTAATCAAAAAGATTAAAAATTTATTTTTTAATTTGCAAGGAATACATAGATAGCATACACTTTACTACCACTTTAAAAATAGAATTAAAATTTTTCGCCAAATGCGTAAAAGTTGGCAGGTATGCTACTAAACTGCATCTGGAGTTATGAATGAACCCACCCACTTAAAATGTAGCAACTAATTTGGAACAAACTTAGGTCGGAGGGAGTAGTTAAAAAAATTGTTTTTACCACTGCATATAAATAATTTAATCAGTTATAAAACTGATTTAGAAAAATCAAAGTAACTTAAAAATAATAGTTATTTTAAAAACACCTGCTTTAGTTCAATACCACTTGAAACAAATCTTAAAAAATTGTCATTTCAGAAAAATGACATTTTTTATATAAAATTATACATTTGGGAATAAGCGGGGATAAAAAAGATTTAAGTAATATATGCAGTTTATTTATGTTTTGTTACAGACATATTTTCTGCTTTACTAAGCTATTTTTAAAATACATATTTTCTGCTTAAAAATTATTCTTATGTAAATTTATATTTATGCAAAAACTCACTTTTGTTTTTTTACGCAAGCAGCAAGAAATCAAGAAAAAAAATTTATTATTAATTCTGCTTTCAAAAAATACAGTTTTTAGATTATCAAGAACAATGTTTACAAAAACACTTTTGTCAACTCACGGAACAAGGATTTAGAGGTAAAATTGTTATATTTTTCAAGAAATAATTTTACCGATAAGTGCAAAAACTGCATTTTTTTATGTTTCTGCTCATACATTTTAAATAAACCACACAATATATTTTTAATATTTAAGCCTTGTTTATTTTGTAAGTAGTCAATTTTTAAAATATTTTCGCTCTTTATTTTATTTTTATATCCTTAAGCGTAATGTTTTAAATTTTTTATTCTCCTGGTATAATATGAAGAAATGTTGTTTACTTTAAAATTCATAACTGGGGTTTTCATTTAGCACAAAATGTCTATTGTAGTTTCATGTACGCTTTATAAAACAAAACGTTACTTGGTTTATTTACTTTTTAAACAGTTGAGCTTTTTTCATTATTTTTGGTAAAAATGTGTTAAAAAACTAGCAGATTAAAGAAGTATAAAAACACCTAACGTAACAAAGTTTAAATCACAAAAAATATATACTTTATGTTTAAAAATAACGTGGTCTCATTTTATGGAATTTAGGGAAGGAATTATTTAAACAAACAAGAATGGTTTTAACGTAATAAATACTTGCGGCATTCAAAGATTGATAAATGCTGTGGTTTTCAGAATTAAATAAATTGCTCAAACAAGCAAAAAATATCACACCAAATAAAATTACATTTTATTTTTCCAAGTGAGTTGAGGGAACTAAAATAGATGTCATAGTGTTACTTGATTAAAAAACTCTATTCTCTTCAAAAATATACATAGTAGAAATAGCATTCGACATGTTTCAAGAGCTGAAAAACAAGCACCCAATTTCAAGACCTGCCAGACATGAATGAGAAGAAGCAAAAGTGATTTGAAATATAAAACGTAAGGTAGCCAATGAAAAATGGAAAACAAGGGGTAGAAATCAAAGTAGAAAAACCTCAGTAGCCGAGAGAGAATAAAAATAAATATTAATTATTTATTTTGTTCTTAATATTTTATACAGAGTTTCTTTTTTATTTCTCATGTCTGGAAAAGGTAAAATCAATATGTAAATCACATTATTTTTATTTCTAATGGATGATTTTAATTAACAGTGTTTTTTCTGAATTTAACAATTTTTTTTAAAAAAATTTAAATTATAAGTAATTTTAGGGAAATTTTTTAACAGCCGTAATATTATACAATTAAATTATATGATTTTGAATTCAAATAAGCGTATGTTACTTTTTTACGTAACTGAAAAGCGTAAAACCTTGTTATTGAATGTTAAAAAAAATATAACCAATTTAGTTTTGACGTAATTGAATGACGTAATTTTTATTTCACATGTCTTGAAAAGGTACAATTAGTGAATATAACTTTTTTTTCACTTTTAATTGATAATTTTAACTAATAATATTTCTTCTGAATTTAAATTGCTCTTGAACGAAATTGAAAATATAAGTAATTTAAGGGCGATTTTTTAATAGCAGTCACAATGTTAAATTATATAATATTTTATCAAATTTTCGATAATTTAAAATTAGTGAGCGTTATTAAACTGCATTAAATGTTATGTAAATAAATTAAATGATAGTGAATTTAAAGAAATGTATATTACTTTTTGACGTAATTGAATAGTGTAAAATCTTGTTATTGAATGTTTGAAAAAAAATATAACCAATTTAGTTTTGACGTAATTGAATAACGTGATTTTAATTTCACATATCTTGAAAAGGTACAATTATTGAGTTAAACTTTTTTTCCATCTAATTGATCATTTAAATTAACAGTATTTCTTCTGTAGTTAGAAATTTTTTAAGCGAATTTGAAAATATAAAGTATAATTTACATTAACCTTTCAACAGGCTTATTCACAGGCGGGCTAGATACGCTACAGTTAAATTTGATATTTTAAGAGAGTAATTATTGAGATCATATTTCAATATCCTTTAGGGAAGTAATTGACGCCCGGTGGCTGAGTGGTAGCGCTTTGCGCTCCCGTGCCACAGGTAATGGGTTCGATCCACTGGCCGGCCAAGGTTGACTCAGCCTTTAATCCCTTCAGTGGGTTGATAATTGAGTACCAAGTACGCTCGGGAACTAAGCAATGGGGGTTCCACGCTTGGCTGTCCACCTGACCGGAACGCCTCCTATAACTGAAAGCCTACACACCATACCTGCCAGCTCTTCCGGATTTTCCGGAAGATTTTATTTTCATATTTAAAGTGGTAGTAAATATATACTATTTTTTTCTTTTACAAACTTAATTTTTAAATGATTTTGATCACCACTATTCTTACAAAAATTAAGCACATATATGAATATGCGTTACTATCATGGTTGTCAACTTAATTTCTTTCAAATACAACGTATTTGTTTGCATAAAATTGAAGTTTTAATTTCATTTTAATACCACGGGGAAAAATGATAATGGAAGGGATTAAAAGTTGCCAGGTATGCTCCACACGAGTTTTTATAGGTAGTCCGATCAGACCACTGTAAAGGATCTCCCCTTTCCGAACGAGTAATTTTATACAAAATCTGGTTAAAATAAGAAAGTGATAGCAAATATGTGGCTTAAAATTTTTTTTATTTATGAATATTATTGGTTTGCCTTATTCACTTGTCAAACACTACAGATTCAATTCTCAAATATATATGATAAATTTCTCTCAATTACTTTTATAAAAGTTCTTGGGTTCATACGCACAACTGGTTCACTTTTTAAACAGTCTGCGGGGACTACTTATAAAAAACCGTGTGGAGGTGCCTGAGCCGAAGGTCGGGAAAACTGAGATAGGCACAGCAGGCCTTGGCCCTCAACGGGCTGGCGAGCCACTGAGTTTAGTTTTTTAGTTTAGTGTAGAGAAGTAATTATAATTAACAGGATTATTATAGTTATTAAGATTGAAGGTACAAAATGGTTTTCAACTCTAGAATATCTATCATATATGCTTGCCTGCTGGAATGTTAAACAAATTTAAATTTATTAAGCAAAATTCACAACATAGTATAAAATGTTTTATTACAAAGATAATATTAATATAATTTTTTTGAGATAATTCCTTTAGCATCTGGCTTATTTTAATGCTGATTTATTTATTTTTTTAAAAAAATGGAATTAATATATGAATTAAAATATATGTATAAATGTATTTCAAAAAAATTAGATTTAAGAATTGATTATTATCTCGAAATGTAAGTATATAATTTTTTCTTTTATTCACGACTCACTATCGACTATTTTTTCCCCCAAGTCACAGAATTTTCGAATTCTCGCTTATCGATAAAGTTCTTTTTCCTATAATTTATCGGAATTTTCTTTTTTTTTTATCCACCACGAAAGAAATCAGAACAATTACACATGCCAAATTAAGTACCACAAGCAAATTTTCGTTCCAATTTTTATTGAACCAAGCTTTTGGTGAATCTAAATGAAAACTCTTCAATATTCATTTCCGCCTCGAATGACACGGTCACAGCTTCTACGCCGAGAACAAAGTTTTCAGTAAACAAGGATCTTTCAGGGGCTGAATAATAAATTATTCATTAACCTTCTCCCAGTAATTGATTATCTCTGGAAATTGAACTACGTACCACCCCCGAGCCGAATGCTAGGGAAACGTCTTCGCTAATTAGCGCAATTCGTGTCGTGATCCGACGGTTGGGTCTTGGACTTGCAGGAAGGATTTCTTGACATCTTGAAAGAAAAGAAATCAGAAAGAGGCTTTATTGTCTTGTCCTATTTAGCGAACTTCCATTTAACCTACAAGTAGAACTCTGTTTCCAAAGGCGATAAATCTTATATTGGATTAGAAAAGCTCTCCCTCCAATAATTATTTTAAGTTGGTTTACAAGTAATTATCTTTTCAGTTTACTTTACATTTTAATACCAAAGTTTTCTAGACAATTTTTAATACGATTGTCTAATTAGTAGGCATTTTTTGAAAGAACTGGACTTTAATTAAAATTATTAGGGTTGATTTGCAATTATTTTTGTTTAAACAGCAAGTAACTTTAGGATTAGACTATGACAACCGGAGTGTAAAAAAATAAAGCAAAATTGTTCTTTGTACCTACTTAAATCGATGGTTAGTCTGTTTAAAGCCAATATAGCAGAGTTGAGTTTAAAACAACAGTTGGATATGATCATTTTTTTCCAATTTAGAGCAGCAAATAATCCTACTTATCTAAAATGGTGTTCAGTTTCTTTGTGGCCTGGATAAAACAATCATGTGGGTAAAAAAAATAGACTGATTGATAATTTTTCTTACCCAGAACAACGGTTATTTGTACCTATCTGAAACTATTGTTTGTCTCTGTAAGGCCAGAGTAACACAGTGTGTATTAAAATATAACAATTAAATTTTTTTCTCCTACCTCGAGAAACAAGCAATTTTTCTTACATGGGTTAATGGTTAGTCTCCTTAAGAACAGAATAGCACAATCGTATGGGTTGAAAACGAATATTTATTTTTCCTGGAGCAACAAACAATTTTACATACCTAGGATAGCCTCTTTTATGCCACAATTGAGTGAGTTAAAAACTAACGATCGAAAACGACCTATATAGAGCAAAAAATAACTTTACCAAACTTGAATGATGGTTAGTCTTTTCAATGGCAAGATAGCACCATCACGTAGGTTAAAAGCTAGCATTGCTACGCATTCTAATATACTGGGTTGTTCGGAAAGTGATTTCGCTTTTTTCTTGGGAAAATGAAAAACAATTTTCTTACAGTAAATAAATATTTTAATGGATTATATACTGTTTATTCGGGTTCAATACCTTTTCTTATCGATCTGACAGCAGCGTGATTCCTAGATCATAAAACTTTTGTTCTTTACCAGCAAATAACTGATTCAAATGATTTTTTGCCTCCTCATTTGAAGTAAATTTTTTAGCCGTCTAAAAATTTTGTACAGACCCCAAATAATACTGTAGGTAACACAGTTTTTGTCCTCAGTGATGATGCACTTCAAAAAGGAATAATTTTCTTGGCGTTTAAGAAGGAAAACACAGATATCATCGTGACGCCACAAATTACAGAAGATAACAAATCCATTTTTCTAGCTTTGAGTAGAGCCCCTGAATTAGACAGGCCGACTTATAATTTATTGTTGGAGCAAAGAGCTAACATAAGCACAGCGAATAAATATTTTCAAGTGATAGTTTATTAATTGTAATTCTTGGTTTAATAAGTTCGATTTAGTAGATTTTAATCCACCACTATTTCTAAACAATGCGTAGGTTTATATAATTCACCACTTTATAGTACTTATGACATGCTTTACATTTTTAAAAGCAATTAAATATTGTCAACTATTTGAAAAAATTACTTTGTAGTTAGTTACCGTTTTTTAAATTATTTTGGCGTGTCTGGCGCACTTGGCTTCTCTGTAATAACATTACTAACATAACGTTAACTTGCGAATTTGCTCCAATATTGCTTGATAGGTCAGCTCTAAAAGTATAGGAGCCTTAGCTTTGAGAATGTACCTAGGCCTTTAGACTTATTATAAACAGTCAAATTCCTTAAATTTAATCAGTTAGAGATTTCAGTATTTGTTACTTATCATTTGACATCAATTAATGCCTTTATTATTGTGTCTTTAACACGTTGAATGCCATGGGGTTTACCGGTGACCGGCACTGAGTTTGTTCGTAGCGCCACGGGAATCACTGGTGATCGGCGAAGCCAAGATTATTAAAAACACAAAATTTGAGTAAATTTTAATGCTTTTATTTTTTTCATATTATTATCGTTACTAAAATGTTTTAAAGAAATTAATGCAATATAGAACACACAAAAATAGTTTTATTTATACACACAGAGATGCCGACTAGCTCCGGACAGCGAATAAATATTTTCAAGTGTTAGTTTATTAATTGTGATTCTTGGTTTAATAAATTCAATTTTTTAGATTTTTTTCCACCACTATGTCTAAGCAATTAGTAGGCTTAAATGATTCACCACTTTTTTCAAATATGCCTTGCTAAACCTTTTCAAAAACTAGCGGAGTCTGTCTAATATTTTCAAATTTAGTTTGTAGTTATTCACCGTTTGGCCAGACGGGCAGGCCATGTAAAATTAGCGAAGCATTCAACGTATTAACAACTTTAACTGGTCTTCTAGAATGTGGTACATCAACAATAAAATTGCGGGATCGAAATACTACCGCTTTAAATTCATCAAAAAACAGAACAAGACATTCTCTGTCCCTCTTTATATATACATACCTGCCAACTTTTAATCCCTTCCATTCTGATATTTTCCAGTGGTATTAAAATGGAATTAAAATTTAATTTTTAAGCCAGAAAATACGTTGTAATTGAAAAAGCTTAAGCTGACAACCATGATAGCAACACATATCAATATATATGCTAAATTTTTTTAAGTATAGTGGTGATCAAAATCATTTAAAAATTAAGTTTATAAAAGAAGAAAAAGTATATATTTACTACCACTTTAAATATAAAAATAAAATTTTACGCTAAATGCATAAAAGTTGGCAGGTATGTATATATATGTATATATTTATTTATATAAATATTATACATATATATATATATATATACATATATATATATATATATATATATATATATATATATATATATATATATATATATATATATATATATATATATATATATATATATATATATATATATATATATATATATATATGTATATATATATTCCTTTGGGCTGTAAATTTACTACTTTCTTTAGAGAAAGTTTTAACAAACTCTATCACACTATAACATCTTATAATAATTTTTTTTTCTGTACATTGTGCGACCATTGCATTCTTTACTTTGATTTACTTAAAGACATTTATGTATTTGTAGAAAAAACTTTTACTTCTTATCTAATTTTATTGTACATTAGTCAATTTGAGCTCATTCATCTTTTAGCGAGCCACTTTTTAAGCAGCATTTAAATAATACAATGTAAAAAGAAAAGAATAAAGTTAAATAATAGGTAAAAGTGATAAAAAATCCATTTTTCTTCTGTTTGTAATTAGTTAAAGTGAATTAATTTTCTCGATTAGCTGCATAATGGAGTGCTTTTTTTATAATATATTTTTTTATATAATATTTATTTTATACCTGAAATTACTTTTTATGATTAAAGTACTCTATTAAAGTGATAAAACAAAGCATTTTATCATATTTCATATCGTCCTTTAGGAAAAAACGTTAGACTATGATTTTAAATTTTGATTTTGTAATTTCTTTTCTTGAAACATATTTCTTAATTATTAGTTTTATATAAAAAATTTCATGGAGTCTGCTTAATTGTGTTTCGGAGTTATAATACTCTGATGGAATGTTATGCATAGATTTTTATACCATTTATTTCTATTATTAAATTAAACATATTGCATATATAAATGATAAAATATTATTTGTGCAGAATCTACAGTTAATTTGAAAAAATATACAAGTATTTTATATTTTTATAAGAAAACTTTTTGGTTAAAGGATATATAGCAATTATAAAATGTTTATTGTTTTTATGTTAAACCATCAATTAAATAATTAAATAATGAAGTTAAACATAATCAACTATTCTCTGCTTGAGGGCGTGGTCTTCGCCTATTCCATACCTGCCAACTTTTAATCCTTGCCATTATCATTTTTCCCAGTGGTATTAAAGTGGAATTAAAACTTCAATTTTAAGCAAACAAATACGTTGTATTTGAGAATCCCTAAGTTGACAACCATGATAGTAACGCATATTAATATATGTACTTAATTTTTGTAAGAATAGTGGTGATCAAAATCATTTAAAAATTAAGTTTATAAAAGAAAAAATAGTATATATTTACTACCACTTTAAATATAAAAATAAAATCTTCAGGAAAATCCGTAAGAGTTGGCAGGTATGCTATTCGCCATTAAATTTATGCTTTTTAGAAAGATGCCAACTACTACGGATTCGACGAAACTTTTTTAAAAACGGTAGACAACTGCAAACTAAAAATTTCTGATTTTCTGTTAATTTTTCCAGCTTTTTTAACAGTCTTAACACAGCTTAACTGTAACAAAGTAGCGCATCGCATAATCCTTTGAATTATTTTGAAGCAATGGTGAGTTAAACTTAATAAATCGGATTTTCTAATCGTTTTTTACGACTGCCACTCGAAGATATTTATCCGCTGTCCGGACCAAGTTCGGATATCTGGCTTTAAATTAAAAAATAAATAAATCATTAAATAAAATATTCGGTATCGAAAACTACCTGAATACTGAAATAATAGCTTTTCTCGATATCTGTTGTGTTAGTGACAATGTGTTAGTGATAAGTAAATGCGTGCACAAAATATTATTGCTTGCTTGTTATGCATCTTCAAGGATACCAACTGCTCCGGATTATAATAAAATATTTAAAAAAAACTCTGTCGAGAATTACAAGCTAAAATTTGAAAATTTTTGCATAGCTTTGCAGACTTATTAAAAGGTTCAACTCGGATAAACTGTTGCAAAGTCAAAGAGCATACCTGCCAACATTCACTCTTTTCGAGAATGGTTTTTCCAAGTGGTAGTAAAGCAATTACCGATAAAGTATCTTCCTCAAAAATATATTTATATTTTAATCAGGTTGAAATTCGCTATTGTAAGAACTAATTGACAGCATTGAGCGACTAATACGTCTTCAATGTACAGTATTTTAATTATGTATAATGGTGGTGGTTAAAATCATGTTATATGTTTCAAGAATGAAATGTCAAACTATTAATTCTGTTACTAAATTAATAAAATAATGAAGTACTTCCTGGGTAAATTGAGAATTGATATGTAATTACCAATAAAGAGAAGCATTTGACTCATCTGTGCATATATATTTTTAAATTTACCTTTTATTGATAATTTGAGTAAAATATACACAGATTAACTTATGAAATATTTTATTGCACAATATATATTCTAATGCATTTTTCTATCTAGGAAAGCTAAATTTAAAGAATAGTATATGATCAAAACTTTAATGTATTCATTTTTCTAAAATTTATTTTAAACTATTCAAATGTATAAGAATTAAAATTAAACTCTTTAAACTTTTCAAATAATATATTTAAAAATCGAAGGAATCACTTAAAGTATACAGAAGCTGAAAATAAGATCAAATTAAATATTTAATTTTCGGCAGGTAGTTTAATTAGCTTAATGGCTTCGATTTCCGTAATATAAACGGCCGGATATGTACACAAATTAAAATTAATTTGCTACAAAACCAGAAGCTTCGTAAATATCTTCAAGTAAATGAAATGGTATTAGATGTGCTGCTACTGAAACTGAATGAATAAATAAATTTTTGGGTAAAATATATCATGTTTCATGTTTAAGATATAATTAGTTGTACTACGCATTTATTTTAAATATAATAGTTACCTTGTAGACTTTTAATCTCTTTTTTAGAATAAAGCTTGATATTTCGTTGCAAATTCTCGACAATGATCTTTAGTTAGAAACAAAAATTCCAGAAAATGAGATATTTCTTGCATATTAGTACTGAGTATTCTTTGGACTAAGATGCTTTCCTTGAACAAAGATATTTTCGTAGAAAATATGTAGTGTTATTCGCGAAATAAGGGTTTCGTTTTGCACAAAAAAAGATACATAAGGCTTGACATTTACATGCCAGCCAACTACAACGCTTTTTCTAAAATGTTTTATGGAGTGGCATACTTTTTAAAACCAAAGCTTTCAGAATTTTCGGTAATTTAGCCAACATTTCAGAAGCTTCACCACGAATGTGCTGGAACAATAAAGTGGCGTTGCATGTGAACTTTCAAATCATTTATATGTAGTCATGAGGAAAATAAGTTTAAATGATTAAAAACAAGTACTTTAAAACAATAACTTAGTTACAACTAGAAAAATTTAGAGTGGTTAGCGTGCCTGACTGCGAAGCCATAGGCTGCGGATTCGAATCCCGCTCTGGACATGGATGTTTCTCTATCTCTCTTTGTGCTGTCCTCTGTTGTGTGTGTGTATGGTGTGTGAATGTGGCCCACCCTATAAACGGGTTTGTAGCAGTGTGGCGTGGGCAATGTTGTTCGCCTCCGTGACTTTGGTTCATAGGTGCCCACTGAGTAGCGCTAAATGAGCAACAATTCTGGTATAGATTCAAATTCAGTGCCTGCCATTGGGGGGAAAAAAGGAAAAAAAAACAATGCAAAATTATTCAACCATTATTAAATTAAGATTTAAAAAGAAAATAATAATTTTTAAAAATTCTTCGTTTGGATTTATCTTTGGATATGAAATTCATGATTGTATGCAATAAAAAAAAAATTGATTTACTTAAAAAATTCTCGCAATTTAAAGAGTTACGCTCAAAGTAAAATAACAACTTTCATCCAGTCTCCAGAGCAAACTATTGGGGCCACATTTTTCAGATTGTTACCTTCTTCCTATATTTTCAGGGTCAAAAAATGTAAGTTCGTTAAAAAAAAGGTATATTTTTTCCAGGAAAATTGCGTCTGATTTCGTATCTTAAAACATCGTCGGCTAATTAATATCTAAATAATTTAAATATTAGAGGTCACCTCTTAGAGTAATCAAGATCGAGTCTCAGTTCAGGAAAATCGGATTTATAGATCAAAGGCTATTCATGTTATTCCATTTTTGTATTTTACACACAACATTTGTACGCTTAATGCGTAATCGGAAAGTATATTCCGGCATGTAAAAAATCTATTTTGCATAATATATTTCTTACATGCCATGCATTACAGAAAATATATTTTATCTGGCTTGAATTCTTAGAAAAGAATGTGACCTTCAGGGAATGTAAATATTTTAAGATTTCCAGTAGTTTCTGAAGATGTTATCTTTAGAGTTCTGTTCTGAAGATAATGGCTCTAGAGTTTCTTTAAAGTAATATCGAATCTGAAAATTGGTGACTCAAATTTATGAATAAAAAATAAGAAATTAAAAGTTTTAAAAACAAATTAAAGTCAAATATCTTAAGTACGTACATTTCAAGTTTCAAACAAATATCTTCAATAGATTTTGAGACAGTTAAACATAGTACAACAAAACCTGTCAGGAGCGACCACTCTCTGTTCAACAGTAAAATGGCCGTTGATGGAGGTTGGTTGCTCAATAATGTATCTCTAACTGTTGGTTGCTCAATAATGTATCTATAATGTGTTGGTTGCTCAGTAATGTAACTCTATTGACTTCAAAATTATTATTGAAAGTAAAAGATTTTATGCAAATGATTTTAATTTTAGTCGGTGTCATTTTTATGGTTCGGTTATGGTATATGTTGTGGTTGTGTGTGCAGTTGTGGTGCTAACAGAAGGGGTATTACATATCTCTTGGCGTCATGAAAAGTATGAATAAAATTTAGTGCTTATAAAAATATTCCCAAATGATATAATTATGTGTAAGAACAAATTTACCAATTATGAAGGATAAAGCTATTTTAAACTATGATTCCTGTTTAAGCTTACATCTAGTTTTAGAGAACAAAAATTAGTTAGCTTCAAAACATGAGATGGGGTTTGTTTCCTTGAGTAGCTTGTTTTTTCTGTAATAGGTTTTTTTTTCTTATTTAACCCTTTCGCGTCGACTGTCACAAATACGTGGCAGTATAAAACCGTATCAATCAGGGTAAAAAGATAAAACTGGTAATCAAAGTAATTCTTTAGCAGTTTATTTGTGGGCGGAGTTATAATTGTTTGATTTATTTAATTCACCATTACTTTGTTCAAAATAAAACTATTTAGTTATACTTTGAATTAACATTGATTATATATATGATTAAACTAACAATAATTAAAGTAAAAACAAAGTAAGTCTGTCAAATTAGAAAAGACTACATTTAAGTTACCGTTTTTTATTTAATTACGCCCTGATCCTGATTTTGAACAATTACTTTTCTAAATCACCCGTCCCCAAAGGGTTAACTTTCAACTCTATATGCAAACCATTAATAGCATTTACTTTAATGCATTTTGACT
The DNA here is from genome assembly GCF_982258835.1 of Parasteatoda tepidariorum. Taxonomy (NCBI): domain Eukaryota; kingdom Metazoa; phylum Arthropoda; class Arachnida; order Araneae; family Theridiidae; genus Parasteatoda; species Parasteatoda tepidariorum. The sequence goes on from NC_141766.1 coordinate 26,864,868, forward strand.
GCAACATGATGTTCTATCGTAAAAAGGAGCTCTCCATATAAGATCCAAAGGCAAATAGTTCGAATACAAATTAATCTACTTATTTGTTTTGTTAAATTTCATGTTTCGAAATTTTTTCGTGTTTCCTTATTTGACTTTTTCCGCATTTGGTGCAGATGTTTTAACGGTCTCTCCTAATGGTTTTATTCAACACCAAGTCCATGGAAAATATTCCGTGCCTCCCAAATGCAGTCGTAAATAGAGGTAGTCGCTATTTAGAGGTGGTCGCTACACAGAGGTGGACACTCCTGGTGATTTCACTGTATCTATCCCCTCAAACAAAAATCTCTTTAAGGGATTTGCTAACAACCACTTCTTTTCAAAAAACTATGTCCTGTTGCTTCAGATTCAGACATATATCAGATTTTTGTTATATCAGATTCAGAGGAAGAACATGTGCTTCACCTCCATGAAATTTATCTTCAACAACTTTCACAATTCAATAGCCTGGACATTACAGGGCAAGATTGCTAATTTTCATTTCACGATATTTTCATTTCTCCAAGAAATTAGCTCATACACGTAAGTAAGCAACTACACTGCCTGCTAACTCCACTGATTCCAACTCACAGTTTAACGGTATCAATAAAAATGTGTTAAGCCTCCACACGGTCTTATATAAGTAGTCCGCGCAGACTACTTGAAAAGTAAGCCAATTGTGCGCATTAACCCAAAACCTTTTATAAAAGTAAGAGAGAGACACTTATCACATATATTTGAGAATTGAATCTGTAGTGGTTGACAAGTGAATGAGGCAAACCAGTAACATACCTGCCAACTTTCACTCTTTCCGAGAATGTGTAGAATCTGTAGTGGTTGACAAGTGAATGAGGCAAACCAGTAACATACCTGCCAACTTTCACTCTTTCCGAGAATGGATTTTCAGAGTGGTTGTAAAACAATAAACGATAAACAATTTGACTCAAAAATATATTTATATTTTGATCCCGTTGAAATTCTCTTGCGCAAAGATTATTATGCTTTCATATATTTATTGTAATTATTTATATGTAGTGGTGGTCAAACTCATTTATAATTATCATTATAATTCAAAAAGTTAATTGGAATAAACTGAGTATTGCTACCACTTTAAATATGAAAATAAAATCTTCCGGAAAATCCGGAAGAGTTGGCAGGTATGCAATAATATTCATAAATAAAACAAATTTTTAGTCATATATTTGATACCACATTCTCATTTTAACTAGATTTTGTATTAAATGACTTGTTCGGAAAGTGGATACCCTTCACAGTGATGTGATCGAACTACCTATAAAAATCCGTGTTGAGGCTTTCAGTTTTAGGAGACGTTGGTGAAGCCTCCACACAGTACTTTCAGGGATGCCAACTGCTCCGCTTTCTGCGCATGTTTTGACAAACTGGTAGCGAATTAAAGAGTAAAATTCGAAAAGTAAGGATAATTACGCTTACTTTTTTAAATAGTCACCACGAGATCAATGCAATAAAGTAGCATTTCGTATGATACTTCGAATATTCGATATGTAGTGGTTGAAAAATTACTTAAAAGGAATAATACAATATTAAATACGTCAATTTCGTCACCACTAGAAAAATATAATTTTCAAAGCGGAGCTTGTTGGCATCTCTGTACTTCATGAGTAATCTGCTCAGAGTACTTAAAAAGTGAACCAGATGTAAGCTTGAACCCAAATTCTATTTTAAAAAAACTTGAGAGAAATTCATCATATGTGTTTTAGAATTGATTCTGCAGTGGTTGACAAGTAAATAAGACAAACCAATGATATTCATAAATTAAACAAATTTTTAGACATATATTTGCTACCACTTTCTTATTTTTTCTATTAAATGGTTCTTTCGCAAACTGGTTTACCTTCATATTGGTCAGATCGGACTACTTATAAGAAACTGGGTGGTGACTTTCAGTTATAGGAGGTGCTGGATAAGGGCCGAATCATGAAAATTTTCAGTCATATTTAAATTTCAATGTGGGAAATTAACGAAGTTTAAACTTATCTCACATTCTAATTGAAATGGAAAAGTATTTTCCCTTTGATCAATAATTTTTAATATCTGTGTCCAGAACTCTCTTAAATCGATAAAATGTTGAATATTTTAATATAAAAAGGGGCAAAAAATTGCTAAATCTACTTGAATTTCGCATCAACTTTTTTATGCTGCATAAAAATTCTGGAAATTTAAAAATGACATGTTTTAGAACCAAATAAAAAAAATTCATAACTTTAACAAAAAAATTTTAAATAACTCTCCGATCTTCTTTTCTTTCATCCAATACTTCAGCTTATAAGTACTTTTCTTTCATGCTCTTATAAAATGATGTAAGAAATTCTAATAAAAATAACCTTGAAGAAATTGCAGCATTCTCTTATCTGTTAGTATCCAAAACTTTCTTTAAAAATGGGAAGAAAGTGAAAATAAAATTTTTCCATGGAGTTGTGCAAAAAACATTTTCATAAGAAAACAAACACTTTTTATAATGTTTCTTTACAATTATTTTGCGCGACTGCTGATAAAAATTTATAAATTATGCTTAAATTAACTGACTGTTTAAAAAGAATCTACTTTTTGTTTGCTGAAATTAGAAGCAAAAAAAAGGTTTAGAAATTAGGATGACAGATTTCAATTCTATGCTTCAGTTTAAAGTAGAAAAATGTTTTAAAAATAAGTTTAATAAAACATGAAATTGAAAATGAACTAAATTTATTGATGAAAAAATGATTTTACACTCCACGTAATTAATTTTTAACATAAATATTCATGTGTAAATAAAAATCAGTAAATTATTCACTATATAAATTTTCATTTTAAATTTAAAATAAGTGTTTTGTTACCATTGGTCACACTTGTATTAACATTATAACAAAATACAAGAAAACAATGTTCGCCCATTTCGTGGGAGGTAAGCGATATATCTTGAATATCGGGATTTATTATTAAAATGTCTTGCTTCCCCCAAAAATGAATAAATATTTTTTGTCGATGTCAGAGATGCCAACTGCTCCGGACACGCCAAAATAATTAAATAAACGGTAAATAACTACAAAGAAAAAGTTGCAAATATTTGACTATTTTTGCTTGCTTTTTAAAAGGCATACCCTCCAACTGCTACGGAATTTCCGTAGTTTCAAAAATCTTCTTTTCAGACGGTGGCAAAATTAATGTCTTAATATTTAAAAAAAAAATTAATTTTAGCGTAACTTGTCCACTATTACTTATAAAAGTGCATGCCATATGGCTAGATTTTTAAGTTCTGATAAAAGTTTTATGAGAGATCCATTTGCTTTAAAAATTTCTACTTTGGTTCGCTACCACTAGAAAGAATTATTTTCAAAATCCTCATAAGTTGGAGGGTATGAAAAGGTATAGCATGACTTAAGTATAATAAAGTGGTGAATTATATAAACCTACGAATTATTTAGAAATAGTGGTGGATAAAGATCTACTAAATAGAATTTATTAAACCAAGAATCACAATTGATAAACTATCACTTTAAAATATATATTTGCTGTCCGGAGCAAGTTGGCATCTCTGCGATGTTAGGTAATCACCTTCCTTAATCTACATTTTTAGAGTTCTTGTCAAAAATGAAGTAAGAAATAAACTATGCACATTTGGGGTAGCAATTTTCTATCTAAGCAAGAAAAAAAGAAATACTTTATCAAAACCTGACAACTCATTATTGCAGCAGACTGGATTAAAACAAACCTGATTGATTGCTCGGGGGAACAGAAATGGTTTGAAAGTGAACAGGTGTATATTCAGTGTTACGTAATTACCTTTCTTAATATATATTTTAAGAATCCTTGTTAAAAATAAAGTAAAAGAAAAACTATGCTTACTTTTGGTCGCAATCTAATTTAAAGCAGGGAAAAAAGAAATGCTTAATCAAAACCTGACTACTCATTATTGAAGCATACTGGATTAAATTACATAAAAATAACCTAATTGATTGAAGGGAACAGAAAGTTGTCGAAAAATGATTATTAGAATCGTCTCAAAATTTCATCAGATAGACAAACCAGTTTTGATTACTTCAACCTCACTTTCTTTAATAGTGATTCCTCAAATTTCGAAGTTTTTAACTTGATTTAAGTTTTTGACTCTTAATGTTTAAAGCTTGTTGAATTAATTTTAGATCAGTATTTCATTAATATACTTTATTGGTTGGGATAGACGTACGTCCTATTTATTTACTTTCTTTGTCACTAATATTACTTTAAACCATTGGATATCAAGTCTACTATTATGTAGAGTATTTCACAATGATCAAACTTCTCACATTAACTCCAACATTTAAGTAATATGCCGTAGATGCATTGATCTTTTGATTTTTTACAATGGAATGAACTTTGTCCAACGCTATATATAAATAATTTCAACACACACACATATATATATATATATATATATATATATATATATATATATATATATATATATATATATATATATATATATCAGAAAAATTAAAAAGGTCAAGTTCTTTTATTTTGATAAATGTTTCATAAGAATTGAGTTGTTTTAAGTATTTCTGCACCTGTTGTACTAAGGGAAAAAATACTTTGTAAAATCCTCGAATACGAAGATGAATTTTTAAATTCTTACAATGCCTGATTCCTCTGATTATAATGCATTAGTAACAAGAGATCAATAATATAATTGCCTGTGTTTTTAACAAAAATCATTAGAAAATTTCAAATATACAATAAAGTAAAACTATTTATATTGTCCAATGCATTTTATTATTATTTTTTCTAAGAAGAATAAGCTTCCATACTTAAAGCTTAAATAAATAAAATAATAAATTCACTCTTAGACCTTATCTTTTAGATCAAACTGTAGCTAACATTATACAAAATCTGAATAAAAAGTGTTAAGGATTTTATATTATACTTTTTTAATGTATGTTAGCATAAAGAGATATATGCAAAATCAACGTTTTCTTAAAATATATTAAAACTATGTAATTACCAAAAAATATCAAAAACATTTTAAGTATAACTTCACTTACAAGTGAAGTTATACTTAAAATGTTTTTGATTTCTACAAGTCTATGTTTTGATTGATGTCCTTTGATTTCTACAAGTAGAAATCAAAGGACTAAAAATTAGATATCTAATGAAAAAAATTTCTAATGTAGACAATAAAACGATTTGACATTCGACATCCCGTCGGATACTTTAAGAGTGGTCATCACTGCACACCCAGTATACAGCTTGTAATATGAGATATATTGTAAAATTTACCAAACCTTTGAATGCAAGGTGATTATTATGCGGAAAAAAATAATCATTCGAAGAAAAATATCGAGTCAACAAAACTTTTCAATTAATTCATTCCTACGTAAAGTGATTGAAAAAGATTTAAAAGAATTCTTAAAATTAAAGAGAAAGTAAAACTTTTAAAGTAAAACATACTTGTAAAATATATGTTCCCATTTTTAGATTTTTTTCTCGAGCCACTCTGAGGTGATTTTTTCGAGGTGCCACTGAAAGAAAAAACATCTTACTTATAATTCTGTACATCAAATATAGTATTAAAATTGCGTCTTATATGTTTGTGAAGTTCCAATTAATAACTACTACATTGCCAATTTGTGGATTATTTAAAAAAAAAATTTTTTTTTACAAAAATAACTTGAATTTTAAATTATTTTATTTAGCCATCTATATAATCGGTTTATTGAATACTTTGGCCATAAGGGTCTCTAAAGTAAATTTTAACCCATTGACGCAGATGGGACATAAGTGTCTCTCATATATATATATATATATTTTCTGACGTTCTAATTACAAGCAAATATATAATTTGGTATTTTTTAATTTTAAAAATCAGTCTAATAGTTACTAAAAAAATCTGTTGGATTACCAAATTAATATTTATTTTAAAATTTAAAAAAAATCTAGAAATCTAAAGAAAATCTAAAAATCTAAAAAAAATCTAAAAATCTAAAAGAAATCCAAAAATCTAAAAAAAGTTATTCGAATATTTTTTTTCATTCATATTCAAAAGTTTATCACTGATTGCTTTGTAAATAAAAGAAATTTCAATGGCCTCTCTTCTCTTAGGTTTAAATAACTGCAAATAAGTGCAAAATAGAAACATTATTGCTTGGAAGATTTCACCTTTGACGCAGAAAAAGACACCGATTTTTCATGTTACATCTTAGAACCATAAATTATTATTAACAAAACCTAACTCTACCTACATATATTATTTTTCACATATTTTGACCTAAATTAGTACAAAATAAAAAGAAAAGTAGGAAAAATGTTTTTAATAAAAATTCTGGATCAAAGGATTTCAATGATGATAAAAATAAAACTTCGAAGTAATCAAAAAAGACAAAGGAACAAAATACAAAAATAATACTACTTGAAAAGAAGATTGCAAAATAAGGAATTATGCGGAATATTGGTTTATACTCAAAGTCTAAATATAACTGAATTCAAAATTACTGTATACATTTATTAAATAGCATAATACTCAAATGGATGAGATAGAATATATATTACATCTGAACATTTAGAATTAAAAGGAAAAAGAAAACTTTTGTATTTGAATGAAATAATAAAAATTTCGTATTCAAATAAAATTTTGGTGACTTAGATTTAAATAATTTGATTTATACAAATAAATAAGTGAATATGAATAAATATAAAAGAAATAAACTATTTTAAAAAGAAAAAAGTGTTTTTGATTAAACTTTTAAGGAAAACTAAATTACTAAAATAAATATATTTCCATTTCAAGATTAAAAGCTAATCAGCCTTTTACTTTCATTGCTATTTAAATAATAACTTTGTCTAAAAGCTCTAATGATCCGTACAACTTTCAAAAGATTCCTGCTTTTATCTCTAATTGCTAACACAGTGTTAAGAGCAAAGCAACTATCTACTATTCTGTAATTTCGAAATATTTAATGATGCTAACAAAGTTGATATATCACAGCTATCACAAGCTCGCAGCTTTTCTGCATCAGCTTTTTTTATGTAAATAAGAACTTTGAATTAATCTAATTCGAATAAATATGGTGTTTATGATGGTTTATATTTATCACTACTTATCGTGGATTTTTGAATGAAAACTGAAATATTCGAAATAACTATTTCTGTCATAATTAATAGCTAATCAGTGTTTTACTTTAATTGTTTTTCAAATATCAACTTTTCAAATACGCTATTTAACTTTTTAAAAAAAATACTTCATGTTTTCATTTCTAATTGCTGGTCAAGATTGCTTGGTTGGTAGGGTGATGAGCCCATGCCCAAGAGGTCATGAGTTAGATCCCAGCCAGCCAAAAACACCACTTGTATTAAATGGTGAATCGTACACGTTAAATCAGTCGGATCACACAATCCTCCATGCACTCATAACAAATCATACCTCTGGGTGTACTGAAATGAAGATTGATCATTCTATTGTATATTATAAGTTATATTATAAGTATATATGAGTCTATCTGTATATTATAAGTTTAAAAGTGTCGCTATATTCTCGAAAATCTTACTCCCTCCGAAAACAAGCTAAGTAGGAATTCCTCTTTCTAACAATCCCTTTTCTCTTTTCCAGAATCCTGACAAGTTTTAAAAATTAACTTCCAAATATTTATCATTAGTTAAAAATATAAATTTCCACAAATCAAATCACTTCTCCAATCTATCGCCAGTTAAATGTCCATTTTAACAATAATTAACAAATTGCCCCACTCTTTTAAGTTTTAGATGTTTCACTTAAATGAAATTGCTTCCAAGGTTTATTCAACAGTTTTCCAGGTATTTAGTAACTGGAATCGCTGCTGCAGACGTTTACCTAAACTTCAGGAAACAATCGGCAGGGGGAAAGTTACTAAACATTTTCCCAAGGTAAATACCGGTATTTATACCCCTTCGCAATACAAACTCCCTTAAATAGGGCTATCTTTCAGTGTGCTTATCAGACCAGTTACCGAGGCTATTAAGACGTGTGATATCCACAGATTCGGTTTACATAGGCTAAAGGGGACGTTGTGTACTTTACCAGAACTCTGTTGTAAGACCAAATACAACTACCCATCGAGGGGTAATTCAAGAGAACTAACATTCCTATCGGAAGCTTTGTGACAAAGGTTTTGTTGGCATACTAAACGAATATTCATGACTAGATGGCTTTATCTTATATATTACTAGAGATCAGTCTTGTTTTCTTGCATAGTATATTGAGCTATATATAGTTAATATAAAATCTTATATTAAATATACAAAGTTTAATTGATCTGTATATATTTATATTATCGATGCTTTTCTTTAATAAAAAGTTTCATGAAATATTATATTAGAATTAACACGTTCACGCTGGATGTTGTACCTGAAAGCGGGACGGAAAAGAGAAAATACTAGTAGAAGAACTATTTCAATATTAGATAATATTCAGGAGGAGTTAATCTACTCTCAACAATAACAATTCACTGTAAGGAAATTTATAAAGGCGGAGAAGCAATTAAATATTAAAATTGCATCCATTAAAAACAATTGGTAGTTATGGATTTTTATTATTCCCGGAAAAAAAGGGCTAAAAAAATAATCATGAACAAATGGTTTTTATCTTATACATTATTAGATATGTGTCTTGTTTCCTGGCATGGCAAATTGAGCTGTATATACTAAACGTATATACTTATATAAAAATACGCAGCTCAAGATATACACTTTAATTGAACTGTATATATTTAGTTTTTCTTTGCTTTTCTTTAATAAAAAGTTTCATGCAATACTATATTAGAATTAAAGGGGTCTTCTATGTACGAACTCTGAAATTAAAAATAAAAGGCCTAGAAGAATAATTCTGACACGATGGCTTTATCTTATTACTAGATATCAGTCTTGTGTTCTTGCATGGTATATTGAGCTGTATATGTTAATGTAAAACATTAATTTCGTTGCATTTCTTTAATGAAAAGTTTAATGCAATATTATATTAGAATTAAAGGGGTCATATATGTAAGAACTCGGAAATTAAAAATTAAAGGCATAGATGAATAATTCTGACATGATGGCTTTATCTTATATATTACTAGATATCAGTCTTGTCTTCATGCATGGTATATTGAGCTATATATATTCAATATAAAATATTAATTTCGTTGTATTTCGTTAATGAAAAGTTTAATGCTACATTATGTTAGAATTAAAGGGATTTTACGTGTCTGAAGTGTTTATTTTAAGTTTATATGTTTAAGTAAGTTTTATATGTTTATTTTAAGTGGTAACAAATTTAAAGCTCTGATAATTTATTCTAAGTCTATTATATTAGTTTAAAAAGGATGCTTGTTACCAATAAATATAAAATTTTAAACATACGTGAGAAAGAGCTTCTAAGTATTCGGTATTAGTGTTGAAAAAATTATTACGCTAGAGAAGTATAGAAGTTGGAAAAGATTTTTTTTCTTTTTCTTTTGAATTAGTCAGAGTAATACCATTTTAGAAGACATATTTGTTTAGTAATATACATAATTATTCAAGCTTGTGCTCCGAACATTTTATTATTTTTATAACTGGTGTTGAAAAACTGAACCAATTCTGAGCTTAAGACTACCAATGTTCATCTCCGTAAACTTATGATTCTTAAACCAAGTCAGAACAAAAGGGAATTCCTGGATCGTATATTAAATTGAATTAGTCCTCGTGGAGAACTTTTTGATGGAACTAACCCGCATTTGCTTTGCATAGAGAGGAAAACCATGAAATTCTCTTATGGTTAGCCGGACGACAAGAGGATTCTAATCCATGATCTGCCTACCAGTAAAGATATTTTGAGCCAGCACTATGGTTGGTGTGAGTCTTGAGCAGAATTCGTATCAACCAGCTGACGCTGTGATTCGAGCCTGGTCACATCAGTGGAAGGTGAACTCTTTATCCCCTAACCCACCGCTGATCAAACTAGCAGGCATTTTGATCTGCTAGTTTTTAAAATAAGAATTGAAGTTTAATACGATAAACGCCACACTAATTTAACATGTCTTGCCCTTCAGGCCACAACGGTAAATAACTACAAACTAAATTTGGAAAGTATTAGACAGATTTTGCTAGTTTTTAAAAAGTTTAGCATGACATATCTGAAAAAAGTGGTGAATTATATAAGCCTACGAATTGTTTAGAAATAATGGTGGATAAGAGCCTAGTAAATTGAATTTATCAAACCAAGAATCACAATAATTAAGTAAATTTTGAATAAATTTTCTGCATTTCCATAAAAGAGTGCAAATTTTATAGTTCTATATCATGTTATACGCTATCATCCAGCTGTTTTTCGCAGCCTAAATGTAATTTCAGTGTCAGCCACCGGTGGATGACGCTGCCTAAATGGAAAGTTCAATGTCAGCCACCGTTGGCTGACGCGGCGCTCAACGTGTTAAGCAAAATTTTAATTCTATACCACTGGGAAATTTTTTTTGACAAACTTAAATGTTGGCAGGTATCCTATCAAGACAAGTGAAATATTGTTTAAATCTATTTCCTTTACGTTAAATTGAATAAAACTTTACACATGCTGATACAATTAATAAACCAGAAGTTATAAAAGCTTTTATCGGTAAATAGTACAGTACGTGACTGTGCAGATAAACTAAGTTTCAGATCCTATAGATTGCTTAGGATTAATAAAAAGATATAAAATAAAGTCAAATAAAATCAAAACCAATTTCTTATTTAGCAATTCTAGAAATATTTAAAAATTTATTTTGAACATTTCAACTCTTTTTTAATAACAACTTCATTTATTAGCCCCAGACCAGGACAAGACAGGAAATAAAAATCAGTCAATAGTCGTTGCTATATTTATCATATGTACCTTTCATCCTTGTTTACGCCACAGGAAATACTTTTTTTAACTTCCTTAGGTTTCTTTTTTAATGATTTCTTATTTGTATCTAACTAACTACTGTTGAACTTGATGTGTCAGCTTAAGGGTAGTGACATATTGCTTCCGTTGCATTTTTTAAATCAGAATCAAATAAAACCTGCACCAATTCGATAAAATTATTAGTAGTAGGTCAAAAGTGATAAAAAAAATAGTTTTAAAGATAAACATAACTGTTTTATTGCTTATGTTTGTACCCACGTTTGATATTGTTATATAGACATGCAACGAATTATGATACTTATATACTGACTCTACAGAGGGTGGACAAAAAAATGGAAGCACTTCTATACTAATACAGTTTTTTATGTTTCTCAAGAAATATTTAAAGAACCATTTCATAATTTCAGAAATGTTTAGGTAATGTGATTTCTCATACTTATCAATGGAGTTGAAAGCTTTTGGAGGTTTGAAGAATCGACAATATATTACAAACGGAAAATAGTATTTTTGAACACCCTATGCCGAAGAATGTAGCAATAAATTTGTAATTTACAGCAATTATTTTGTTATTATATGCAATAATTGCACAAGCCTAGCTAACATACTTATGGAGATATGAACAGTTTTTAAGAAAAACAATTTTTTGTGTGTTTTTTTTTTCTATAATTTTAAAGCTATACAATAAAGTTAAGCAAAATTTTAGATAAGTTGGAAAACAACTGCCTTAAAATTTGAGAAAAATTCGTTTAAAATTGCTCAAGATTCGAGTAATTAAAATAGTTCTTTTATACCACGCATGAGCGGAAAAATTTAAAATGTTTCTTTTTTTACTTAATTTTGTAGAGAATCATATTTACCAACTAATAAAAAGTTTAATTTGAATATGTTATAGTTTCAAACAATTTTCTATGTAGTTTTTCCATATTTTTAAAGAAAATCAAAATGATTAGAGGTTTTCTACAATCATTATTTTGTATCATAAGACACTATTAAACTACAATTGATAATGTTTTACAATGATAATGTCTTACAATGATAATATCTTACAATGATAATGTTTTACAATGTTAATGTCTTACAATGATAATGTCTTACAATGATAATGTCCTACAATGATAATGTCTTACAATGATAATGTTTTACAATGATAATGTCTTACAATGATAATGTCCTACAATGATAATGTCTTACAATGATATTGTTTTACAATGATTATGTCTTACAATGATAATGTCTTACAATGATAATGTTTACAAATGATAATGTCATACGAAAAAATGTGCTAGTATAAGGAGAGTAAACAATTGAAAGAAAAGATACCTTTATTAGGATCATCCCCAGTGTTAATTTTAATAAATCCTTTTTAATAGTACAAACCGACGGGGCTGTGTAGGGATCAGGAAACTGGTCTTGCATCGGAAAGGTTCTGGGTCCGAATTCCGGGCAAGGCATTGAGGTTCTTTCATTCTCTGTACTATCTGTCCTTACTGTGGGAGCAACGTTCGCCCACCTAAAATTGTGCCCCTGAAAGAGTGACCAACAAATGTACCCTGTAAAATGCCTGATGACGAAATGTTAACAGAGGTGGGCATTGGAAATTTAAAAAAAAAATTAAAACTACAAAATGAAATCCTCCCCCAGGAAATTGGAAGTTGGTGGCAGATATGAAATAATGTAGTATCTGCGCCATATATATATATATATATATATATATATATATATATATATATATATATATATATATATATATATATATATATATATATATATATATATATATATATATATATATATATATATATATATATATATATATATATATATATATATATATATATATATATTGCGATAAGGACACATATAAAGAATAATTTTCATCTTAGGATAATTATTCCTTAATCAGAAATATCGCATTAAATTATACCAATAGATGTGTCTTGAGGAAGACTAATGGATTTTTTCCCATTTATAGTTTTGTTTTTTATATCATTTCATTATTTTCGTTCATATATATATAGAAAGAGTCAGCTTTTAGCTGACATTGTATAACATAATTGAAAAAATAGAGCAATTTAAAATTCAGTGCTGAATTTAAAATACTACATGAAAAAAAGAAACACTTTAAGTATTACAATATCTGGAAAAATGCAAGAAGCATTGACTCAGAATAAGAACTTTATAAAAATAGAAAAAAGATTAAATTTTTAGACTCTTTCAAAAAGATTAAATTTTTAGACTGCTAAAAATCACTTGTTTTTATTCAAAACCCAAAGAGAAAAATATAAATAAATAAAACCATTAATATTAGTAATATTTTTGGGATTGTACTTCGTATGAAACACTAACTGGAAAGTCGCTTTCAGTTCCTTCGAGCAATCTTTCATAACATTAAAGTCCACGCATATTACTGGAATTCAACGAGGGTGCCCTATTGGTCAAAGCTCTCCTACTTACTAAGTAAAAAGAGTTTTAAAAAAAACTTTATTACACTAAGCAATTAATTAAAAGTAAAACTTAACAATATTTAATGGTTACAAATTAATGCGTAGTTTAGCTAACAAACTTAATTGATTCAGTTAAAAAGATCATACATTCAAACTATTCCGTTAAGTCGCTTTAGGAATCAAAGTTAATTTCCACCTTAAAAAAATTTAAAGCTAATAATATAACCAAAATTAAAAATAAATTAATGTCCGATATTGTTTATATTTTTATTAAAATAAAATGGAAAGAATGTATTCGAAAAATTATTTCGAATTAGATCTTTATTAAAATTCCCCGTCTCTTATAAGAATCCTTTATAATTGGAATTATTACTGTAAAATCAATGAATCTGCTAATTATATCGGAAAAAACCATATTAACTAAGTTGGAATTAAAATTAATACTCTTTTTTAGTGAAAAGTTGAAGTCATTTCTTTGGGCGAAAATTTTAATTGTCTATCTTCATTATTTTTAAGAGTTTAATCTAGAAGATTTGCTGGAAGATTTCAAATATTAGTTTTGCTAAGAATTAATTCACTTAAATAAATTTAATTAGCTGAAATTTCATAATCATCAAAATTAATAATCAAAAGCTCATCAATAACTCTGAGAACGGTGGAATTTCTTGAAAGATTAAGATTATCAAATGACGTAACGAATCTATTTTCTCGGAAAAAAAAGAAAAATATTGCAAATATTAGTGCTAAAATTATCGCCCAGAGGAATTCCATTAATTTGTTGAAAAAGACAGTCATTAAATGGAATATAATTGCTGTTTAGGCTGATATGATCGAAGAATAATCAGCTTTCTACAATTATATCATTAAGATTAAGTAGGCTATGAAGTTTAAGTCAAGAATTTTAGTAATTAGAAGAGAGGTATTTACGTTTTAAATTATTTTATTTTTCTTATTCATTTTTTCAATTTTTTTCATTTTTCAAAACAACTTAGAGAATTAATTTTATTTAAAGTTTTGACTGTTTTTAAGACATCTGTGCTATTTTTGATATTCTAATTTAGTTGTTTGTTATTTTCCAGATGCTTGTTATTTTTATCGTATACGCTTTTAAGAATATTTACGAAGTAAATGCCATTTTTTAATGCTACTGTTGTCGCCACTAGCGATAAATAATAACCATGTGTAATGTCACCACTTTTTTGGATTTTTAGTCGCAAAGTGGAAAACCTGCATGTACAGTATTTTTTTTCTTTTTTGACTATTCAGGCTTGTCTATCGATCAACATATTTTGATATTATTAAGTCTACCGCAAAGCTATGTGCTCGAAAGCATACGCTTTTTGACAGTTTTTTTAATGGAGGGCAATTGGGACTATTTCCCATTGAGAACTATTCTCAAGGTGAAAAAAGATCATTTTGAAGAATATAAAGGCAATACCATCTCTTTAATTAATCAAGTTATTTGTGCTGAATTTTAAGCACAAAACAAATATAAAAACATGAACGTAATTCATCAAATTCCTAGCAACAAATTTGTTTACAGTTGTTTGTAAAATAAGTAAAAGAAATCTAGGGTAAAATTATTTTCTTTTCGTATCATATATGTTTGTATTTGTAAAATCTACAGTTTTAAATCTTTTTAGGGGAGTGAAAGATAAATTAGTAATTTAGTTCTCTTTTTCTAACAATTATTTTATAAAATAAATCCAGAAACACACACTTTATTTTTTTCTTCGTAGCAATTTTTGTTAACTCTTAGATTATTCAAACCTTTTTTAACGCGTTTCTTACTTTGTGTTACTTTATATTGAAAATTTGTCTTCTACTTTTCTTTATTCATTTTACTCATTTACAATTATATTATATTTTCGTTTATTCGAAGCATAATTTTTATCTTATTAAAATTATTCTTTAATTCGAAATACCACTGTCGTTAAAGAATGCATAAGGAAGAGAACTTTTATGCTTATTTCATCAAGTTTTTATTGTATTTCTATTATATTATGTTTCTATATGTCAACGTTGTATGTATATATATATATATATATATATATATATATATTTACAAAATTTAAAACCTATTAGAAACAATAATTTCAAACAATCACGCACGCAAAGTTTTAATTAAATTTTTATATTTCTATTTTCAAATTAATTTCTTGGTATGATTTTCAATGTGGACATGTTATTAATGAAAATTACTCTCCTTTAATTTGAAATGCAGAACTTTAAATAAAATAGTCTCGATTTGTTTTGAATCCGCAAAACTTCCCGCTTTCTCTCACATCAGTTATTTTATTCCAACACAAGTTACAAAACAACTTTAATCTGCTTTATTATTTCCCCATCAATTAATTTCCTTTAGTTCGTTTTGGGTTTTCTGAAATAGTTCAATGCTCTTAATAATCCCTCTTTCTTCTTTTGCAAAGAGTAATTCCCTCTTCTTATCAAAGAAGAAAGAAAAGAACTCAGAAAACACTTTCTCTTCTTTTTTAAACTAGCTTTGTAGTCTTAATTTGTGCATGTACTTTTCATTTTACTTAGATTTTAGATAATTCTTTTTTTAAACAAAAAAATAAAAAACACATTTAATCGAGGTATTAAAACTATTGCTTTTTTCTTTCGAGAAAGTCCTTAAATAGCTTGTTACATATTTCCTTAATTTTAATGGGAATAAAATGTTGAAAAAAAACATTACATGCATATAATAAGCAACAAGGTGATACTCATATGGATAAAAATGTGCTCCTTCAGTTGATTTCTTTTAATAACTTTCTCTTAAAAAGGGGTTATCTCCAAAATACAAAAATATTTTTTGTTATTACTAATCTCTTCATTCTGCTTAACACTACATATATAAACATGTATGTATAAACGTATATGTACAAACATGTATTCATTTCAGTAGCTAGATGTGTAATAATTTGGAGAAAAAAAACTGGACCACAACTTTATCTCCAAAGGTGAGTAGTTTAAATAAAATTATTATCATGTGTTACAATTTTTTTCTAATGTTTTCCTTTTTGAAAGAAATAGTGAAAAGTTGAAAAATAAGTTTACGTACATTAAATTGTTGTGCTAATGGAAACAAATGACTTTCATTTAATGACTTTGTTAATAGCAGAGGGTTATCTACAAATTACTAAAAAAATTCATAATTCATTTTCAAACCACTTTCCATTTATTATTGTTATTTACTTTTGCTTTGAGTGGTTTCATTTCCAGTTCTGCTTTAATTAAATAAGCATACGATTCGTTCTGATATGAATGAGGTGATAATTTGAATAAAGATATTTAGAATGCTGATGGATAAAGTCAATAAATGTAGCTAAACATTTAAACGTGAAGCTGTTTAGCTAATGTTTTTGATACTACAGGAAAGAATGAAACGATGGAATTTTTTTAAAGTCGAATTTGAAATGAAAACTTCATATTCTTACACTTCATAATCTTTCGTTTAATAAATAGTAAATTAAACGAAAGAAATGTGCCAGAAATTTATAGGAAATTCAAATTAATTTCTGACTAATTTGAGAAATAGAATTTCTAAAAAAATGGTTCATGTTCTGGCACTAAAAATTAAAAAAACAATTAAATCTAAGAAATGATCATGAAATTGAAATTAAATCAAACTTAATTAGTATACCAGACTAATTTGAGAAATAGAATTATAAAAAAAATTTCATGTTCTTACACTACAATTAAAAAAGTCAATTAAACGAAGAAAACATGGACGAATCAAAAAATTTCTTCGTTTTTCATCTATTTACCCATCTTTGGCCAAATGTACGTAAATGTAGTATTTTTTATTTGCACCGTGTAGTATATTTTTCACTAATTTTATTTTTCTGCTATTTTTAAGCATTCTGAAGACACTTAAATATTAGTAAATTCAATTACAGTAAACAGTTTCTGGACAGAAATTTCTAAAATACGTTAGTATTTTTTTATGAAGCGGTTAATGAAAATTCGAATTTTTGAAAATGCATAATTATCCTACTAGGATTAATCAAATATTTTTATGCTAGATTAAATTTCTTTAAATGAAATAAATAAATTTGTAAATTCTGAAATTTCTGTAAATAATATTACTATTTTTTCCAACATTATGCACCATTACCATTTTGCATTTAGTTAGTTTCTGAAATAATTTTTTATTTTTAAGGCAAAAAACTCTTTTCATGCCATAATAAATGTCATTTAAAATTATTTCAATGAATATAATACTTTTTTTTTATAAAATTTCTATGCTTGGTCTAAAATGGATAAAAATAAACCTCCCCGTTCTTGCAGTTGAGACAAACTATGTCTTTTTAAATTCCCATGCGAAAACTAAAACCATTATAACCCTTTAATAAGACAAAAGCTTTCACAGATTTTTAACTGATTTAACTTTCAAGTATAATTATTGACATTTCTACAATTATCTTTCATTCGCAATACCTATTTTTGTAAGCATTTAATGCAGATTTAAAAATTTAAAATGATATGAGCTGAAATAATATTATAAATTTAAATAATTGTGTATTTTAAATACGAAGATTGAATGCTACGAAAAAAATTAAAATTGGTTGAAAACTTAAATTAATTCTTACATATCCTAGCAAATTTTTTAACTTGATGTAAACGATATATGCTGTAAAATTGATGTTTTAAAATATTTCTGTTATGTGGATTTATATTAGATTATTCTATACGAATCTAATTCCGATTTTAAAATAAAATATAAACTATTTTAATTTGAAGAGCACTAATTAAGTAAAATGACTTCTAATTGATATTTTTTAGATTATACAAAAATTGACGCTACGCGTCGTAATTTATTACTTAATCATTAAAGTAAGAAATAATAATTATAATATTCTTCATAATGTTCCAAAAAATATCTAAATATCTATGCAAATAATAATGTTCTAATAATAGGAATTCAGGACTTCATTAATTTGTGTAACAGTTTCATTTCAAAATTTATTAAATCATTTCCAATGAGAAATATTTACCAAGTAATTACTGATGTGTAATATTTGCAATTTTTATCTGGAAAACAAATGCAGAGACTTTTAAAGAGAATATTTATATTACATTTTAAAAACCACATGAAGATCAAAACTTGAGTTAATTCGGATTCAGCTTCATATTTAAAAATATTTTGTTTAATAAATGTCTCTTATATAGTTTTATGTCAAGTTATGCCATATAAATTGAATTCTGACTTTAAAATAAATTAAGTATAATTTTAACTAGTAAATCACTGCTCAAATAAAATGACTTCTAATTTATAATTAGTAGATTATATGAAAGTTAACGTTATACGTCATAGCCTATTACTAAATCATTTAAAATAACAAGTCATAATAATAATATCTTCATTATATTCTAAAAAAAACATTTGATAATATGTACAAATATTCTATTATGGAATTCACATCCTCACTAATTTAGGAATTATATTTCTTTTTAAATTTATTAATTCATTCTTTCTACCTATTTTCTGATGTAAACTATTTACAATTTCTATTTGAAAAATAAATCGTGGATTTTTAGGAAGAACGCTTACATTGCATTTGAATGTCACAGGAAGATCAAACCTTGTACGAATTCTGATTCAGCTTAATATTTTTAATAAATTTATGTGATTTAATGATTTTATTCTAATTTATGCCATACGAATCTAATTCCGACTTCAAAAATTTTTTTTCATTATTTTAATTTTGAAATCACATCTTCTAATTTATAATTTGTAAATTATACGAAAGTCAACGTTATACGTCATAACTTTTTATTAAATCATTTGAAATAATAAATAATAATAATAATAATTATATTTTTCATAATATTCCGAAAGGAATATCTAACAGTGTATACAACTATAATATTCTTTTATAGCACTCCCTATGTTCTTCAAATCTAGAAACTTATTTTAAATTTAATAATTCAGTCTTTCTAGCTAATTTTCGATGAGAAATATTTGCAGTTTTTTCCGAAAAATAAATTTGTGGATTTTTAGGGAGGATGTTTACATTTCGTAAATTTAAAGAAGATCAAAAGATTTATCTTTTGACCTTTGATTTATATTTTGATTCATTCATCTTTTCATCATTACAAGGAAAGAGTAATATTCATTGATCTTAACAAAATATTATGAACCAGTATGAAAGAAAAGTTGACGCCGGACTAAAACCCCATTTCAACAAAACTATTGAAAGAAGCATAATTATATTTCAGAAAATACTATTTTTGTTCTCCCAATACCTAATTACTTTTATTAATACCGACAGACTTAATGACTATATTCGTAATTAATGAAATGCCATATTCTTTCAGAGAAAGAAAAGCATTTTTGAGTTTTGTTACGGCTTCGGCAATGTCAGAATCTTTATGAAATTACTTTGACCATTCAGGTCAACGGTCCAATCAGTGTAAGTGAAGTCTTTTGGTTTCTTAACCCTCCTGGCGTTTCCCCTCTCTCTTAGTTTCTTACTACAAGCGGCAGACACATTTTAGAAAGATGCCACGAAAAGTGTCGAGGGTCGGACAAAAGGTATGCTTTCCCCTTTCCACTTCAATTTGTGGTTAAAAGGGGTGATTATCGGTCTAGGAGGTCCAGGTGGGTCATGACAGTTTGATGGATGAATCGCGTATGTGATTCACTTTTCCGAAAGTCATTTTTGAACTGTGGTCAACATTGCACTTTCCTCTGAAATATCAAGCAATGAAGAAGACATTTTTACTGATAAGATTATTGCTTTTAGGTTAAATTACACTTTTTCTTGTCCTTTGAACTTTGACAATGATAACGTTGATATATAACATCAAAGGTTGTTATCAATATCCCCTGTGATGGTACTGAATAGGTTCTTTCTACTGATATTTTTTCCTTCCTAACTCTTTTGACTTCTGTGATTTCCCAGATACAATTGCCAAGTTTTAAAAAAAAAATGTGCATCCTTTTTAATTTACTTCAGTTCTAAGTTCATGTAGGATGAGAACAATTTCGTTGATATACGTGTTAATAACAAATCATATTTACCTTTTTAATCCACATTAATGATATCTTTGAATTTAAAAAATAATTTATAGTACTTATATAGTACTTATATAATAGTACTATAGATGCGAAATATAACGTCAATTCAGTGGATATTATATTTTCATGAATAATGGCTCTTTTTCTTTGAGAGGGAGAAAAAGCTTTTGTTAAGCGCTACTGTTTCAAAACGAAATATCCATTTTTAATTCATCGTTTACGCGATTGAGTAAAAATCGTTAGGTATTCTAATAGAGATTTAGAATTTTTCAACGCATATTATAAATATATTAAATATTTTATAACTATTTAAAACTATATTTTTTGCATGGAATTACCTTTGGAAAAACGAATTTTAACAATTGTATGAAAATTTTTTCGATTCAATCAAAAAGCAAAATCGGTCAAATAAGTCCTGAAAAATAAAAATAAATTTTTTTTTTTTCGAAATTTGGTCCCCTAACTTCTTAATTTTTAGTGTCCATTTCTTGTGACTTAAAATTCGTAACTATGAAAGCAAAAACAAATTTAAATCGTAGAGGAAAGAATGTTTCGCGTTGACATGTGGTAAACAATAATCAATTAACTGTGTGAAAGGTTATTCGTTGCAGGCATATGCCAATATGTAAAACGCTTTTGCAGGGCGAAACAGAAATCTTGGTAGAAAGTGTGCTTTCAGCTTTGCAGTGAAACGAAAACATAGGCAGACAAACAGCAGCCATGTGTTGCAATTTTTTTTTAAAAATGTAAGTTAGTTAATATTCGTTTCTCGGAAGCAAATTTAAAATTTGTAAATTTAAAAATAATTACAAATTTCAGCTATATTGTTTGAATCTTATATTTTCAGCCGATGGACTTACTCTTTTTCTCAAATAGAGAAATTAGCATTTTGCCGGACATAGATGTTCACTTTAAAAGCATCTTTGAAAAGAAAAGGGAATCGCAAGGAGAAATTTTCGAAGTATCTTTGTATTTATTTACAATATATATTAGCATCGAGTCCCCTGATTAAAATAGCCCTTTTTTTGTCCGTAAAATTATACAGTGTAACAATTAAAAAAAATAGAAATTTTGCAATTTTATGGGCATAACCATTTCGAAGTTCCTTCGAAACGGGGCATGATATATTTAGATAGAATACGTGGATGCAAAAAATGTACTTAAAACTTTATTTGAAAAATATTTAAATGAGTCAAAAGTCAATCGATGCATATAAAAATAACATTTTATATTAAAATATTCTTTAAATGTTTTGTTAAATGTGCATGAAATTTCTGATTTCTATTATCGAATAATTTTTGCTTTATGAGAGTAAGAAGTGTCGAATTTTTTTGAAACAGCGGTTACTGCTACAACTATTCTTCATTACAGAAGTAATTTTTACGATTACAATGTATGGTAAATTGCACCATACAGTACAAAATATATCGATAACAGAAAAAAAATTAGATTTAAATTTACATTAAAAGGAATCTGCACATTATGGGTATCAATATTACTGATTTTAGATTCTTAGAAACACACTTGAAAAAAATGTAAAGTATAATTAATTTAAATATTTTGATTTTGTTTGAGCCCCCCAGTCGGGGGAGACTTGACCCCTTGTCGGGCAGAGTCTGGCGCCATCCTTGATTTCAAGAATTAATACATTGATTCTTTGCTATTTTGTCTACTGTTTTAATTTCGTGTGAATGATTTTTACAATATAAATCAAACAATATATATTGTAAAAAAAGTACGTCACAGTAACAGAATTTAAATATACAAAAATAAACATATTTTTAAAGATTTTTGGTTGTATTGATTTAGTATAATAAATATCAATTAAATTTTTTTCATGAAAAAAATTAACTCTTTGCACCATGATGACCTATAGAATCAGTTATTCCAAATATGTTTCTGAGACACCATTTAGAAATATTGTCTCAGACTCAAAGGTAAATAACTATACTTCTAGCTGACAACACTAATTTTTTCCGCCTATAGAATAGAATACAATGCATGCAAAATCGGAAAAAAATCGTTGCTCTGCTTTTCTTTTTCTGTGAAAAAAACTGACAATAATTACAACCTGTAAACATGACATAAAAATACTTTGTCATAAAAAAGTACTTCAATTATGCATTATTCAAGGTGCACACCTTTTGTATGGCAATTAAATGACATAGAAAAGAATTACACAAAAAAAAGGAAGATATTTTCAAAATTGGAAATGGTAAATAGAATGAATATGGGATTTTATATTTTTATTCGTTAGTTTATATATTCATTACTTTATATTCTTATATTCATTAGTCTATATTTAATTTTTATAAGTAGGATATGTTTGCTTTTTTTATTTCTTTATAGAACCTAACTTAGCTGGAAAAAAAATTGAAAAAAACTTATGTGTATAAGTATAAAAATCTATTACAATATAAATATTGCTTTCCTCCGAATTCCATTCTTTCATCCCTCTTCAAAGTCAAGAGATAGGAAATGACTGACGTATAATAGGAAATGAGCTATGGGATTGCAAATTCAGGTTTTTAAGTCGAACGTCATCGAACTAGTCACTCCTTCTATTCAGAATAGATAAGGGTAGGATTTCTTTTCTAGGGGGGTGGCGGAGTAAAAATTTTGACTCAAAAGGACAACGAGTTAGGAAAGAATCTCGATTTCAATGTAAACAGTGCAATGTCACTTTGTGTGTTGTACCTTGTTTTGAAGTATATCATACAATTGAGAATTTGTAATTTTTACACATGTTTAAAACATAATACAACTGATATTTTAATTAACATTAACCTGTTTAACATTTTCTCATTTAAATAAATATTTTATTGCATAACTTCGTTTGTATTTTATAAATACTATTTAATTGAATAAAGTAAGCTATATATAAATGAATTTTAATGAAGTTGCTATATTTTGTATTTCTAACGAGGTTATCAGTATAATTTTATCTTTCATCTAATTTTCTTTTTTATTTTTAAATTATTACTAATACATTTAAGCAGATCAAATTTAGGAATAAAGTTTTCGGGATCTTTAGCTTCAAATTTGCAAAAAAATAAAAACTTATTGCACTACTTTTGTAACATATCAACTAATGAAAAGTTGCAATAACATTTTTTTTTTAAAATTACATTTTTTAAAGAAAAAAGTATTATACGTATTACTCTATGGTTTCAAATTACATGTGCTAAGAAATATTTCGTGTAATAAAACTTGCCTCCCTGTCCACTATATTTATTATTTATAAGAGTAACACTTTAAGAATATTTTATTTATAGTAATTAGCAACGTATTTAAGGAGCTTGTGGGTTATGGATATACTTGAGATTATGGTAGGGCGCAAGAACTTGTTATCACTTAAAAAAAAACATATAAGAGGTTGCATTATGCCTTATAAAATAAATTACACCGTCATTTATGAATTCAAAGATATACAATTCCTAAGAATGAAAAAAAAAACCATCATGTCTTTCATATTTATTCCCAAATATTATTATTATTCATCCTAAATTTATTGAAGCTCTTATTTTAAGTTTTATTATTTTCTTGCAGTCGAGAATTTCTCGAAAAGAATCTCAGAAAATACAGTGACAAATCTTCTCTGCATTTCACATTTCGCTAACTTAATGCAACACGTTCTGCTTATTACAGTACGTCCATTTCTTTTAGATCATCTTTCATAGTATTTTTGATCATAAATAGAAAAGAAAGCGATAGGCGAAACTCACTTCATCCGAACACTTATAAGCGGAGTCTAGATTATATTTACATCACAATAAAGCTTGTTTATTGCTCATTTCAAATGAAACTTCTAAAAACGATTTCAATAACTTAACAAGATCATCACGTAACTAGAAGTATCATTTACTTTTGTATTTAGACCGTCAATAGATGAATATTCTAGTACGAATGACAGTACTGTAATACTTAACTTGATTGTGTTAAATTAATGGAATATTAGGGGGAGTGGAAAGTAAGGTCATTTCGGTGCAGTTGGTATTTG
The DNA here is from genome assembly GCF_982258835.1 of Parasteatoda tepidariorum. Classification (NCBI taxonomy): domain Eukaryota; kingdom Metazoa; phylum Arthropoda; class Arachnida; order Araneae; family Theridiidae; genus Parasteatoda; species Parasteatoda tepidariorum. The sequence goes on from NC_141766.1 coordinate 26,889,218, forward strand.
TTACCAAGATTTTATTTTTAATCAACACTGTATTCACCCTCGTTATCAACAACTTTCAAATTCCGGATTGTTTAAAATGTATATCGTAATGTGAGTGACATAAAAAATTTAAAATTTATTTGATTATTTGCAAGGATGGAAAAAAATGTTTGGTATATTAAAACTCACTTAGTTATTTGAAGTTTTAACAACTTGTAATTTTTTTTTACATAATTTATTAAGAAAATTTAAATTTATTATTAAACTTAGTTGTTTTTACTGAAACAAGCTATAAATCGTTTTCTTTAAAATGTATATCGTAATGTGAGTGACATAAAAATTTACAATTCATTTGATTATTTGCTTGGATGAAAAAAAAAATATTTGGTATATTAAAACTCACTTAGTTATTTGGAGTTTTAACAACTTGTAATTTTTTTTTATATAATTTATTAAGAAAATTTAATATTAAACTTATTTGTTTTTACTAAAACAAGCTATAAATCGTTTTCTTTAAAATGTATATCGTAATGTGAGTGACCAAAAAATTTACAATTCATTTGATTATTTGTGGGGATGGAAAAAAAATATTTGGTATATTAAAACTCACTTAGTTATTTGGAGTTTTAACAGCTTGTAATTTTTTTTAATATAATTTATTAAGAAAATTTAAATTGATTACTAAACTTATTTGTTTTTACTAAAACAAGCTATAAATCGTTTTCTTTAAAATGTATATCGTAATGTGAGTGACATAAAAATTTACAATTCATTTGATTATTTGCTTGGATGAAAAAAAAATATTTGGTATATTGAAACTCACTTAGTTATTTGGAGTTTTAACAGCTTGTAATTTTACTAATTTAATAAAACGCATTTCCAAATGAAAAGAATTTCGATTTCCTCTCTATCCATGAAAATGTTTCAATATCATTAAACTAAAGTACAAATAAAACTAGTGTCATAGGTGACGGGATTTTAGACAAACGCTGAGAAAGTCCAGAACATTACATGAAGAGGAGAGAATGTTTTTAGAGTTAACTTCAATTGCAAGAATTGTTTTGAAATATATTTTGTAAGCAAAAAAAAAATTTTTTTTTTAAAAACAATTAATTACTTTAACTAAATTAGTTAAATATTATAGAAAATTGGCAATATTAAAAATTCATAAATTAGTTCATTAAATATTACATTATTATTTAGAGAAGAAATAATTTGCTGCAATTTACACTAAAATTAAATGAATTTTCGAAAATTATTTGAAATTTAAAAATACAAAACGATTTAAAACATTTAAAGATTTAGTATAATAAATTAAGCAATAAATATTGAATAAAATTAAATCTATCGAATAAGTTGAACAAAAAAAAAATAACCTGTTTATTAAAGGTAAATTTTAGTTTGAGTGGGGGTTCAAAAATCAAAAAGAATGCAAAATATTCACATCTATTCAAACAGAAATACTATAGCACAGTGAGTGATTTACGATGACAGCTTATACGCCTCTCAATTTGTGAGCAGTAGGAGGTTGAGGGGGAAGGAAATATTCTAGAGGAGAAAAAGACGGGTTCGCCGCTCCAGAGGCAGATCGTGAACCCGTGAAAACACGGGCAAGCCGCTTTTAGCAAGGAAATGAAGCCCGTAATATAACGGGCTTGACGCCAGGAGGGTTAAGAACTCATTTATTATTCTTTTTCCCTGATGCTTGAATGCTTTTGCTCAAAAGCATCGTTTATTAAAAGAACTAAGAATTATACGAAATAAAACAAAGTCTCTCATGATTAATGGTTTTGGTGTAATACATTAGAAGAATTATTTCCGTTTCAACGAAGCACTGAACTTCACGAAAATATGTTACGTATAAAATTGTTATAGAGATGTAGACAGGAAAAAAATACCGCATTTTTTAAAATAGTTAGGATTATTAATTATTATTTAATTATTAAAGTTCTAAGAAATATTATTTCTGACAAGGTAGTTATTTTTTTTCTGTTTTTGGAAAAAATTATGAAACTTGAAGCCATTACCCATAATTGCTGTTTATAATTTTCTTTAAAAGCTACTACTGATAATCATCTATTATAATGGGGACTAATCATTAAATAAATTTTTTTCTCTGTAAAGAGTTTATTGTTATAGACGAATACGGAATTTTCAAGTGGAAAAATCAATAAAGAAAACTAGAAAATAGTATATAAATACTTCATACCTTCCAAAAAAAAAAAACGATTTTGTTGCATTAAATAACAGTAGAGATATAAATTAGCAAAACACTGCATTTTTGAAATAGTTAACATTTATAATTATTATTTATTTATTACAGTTCTAAAAAATATAATTTCTGACAAGGAAGATAATTTTTTTTCTATTTTTGGACACAAATAATAACACTTGAAGCTCTTATTCATAATTGTTGCTAATCTTTAAAAAATAATACTGATAATCGTCTGTTATAATGGGTACTAATCATTGCAGCAAAATATTTTTTTGTATCGTTATAGACGAATACGGGATTGTGAAGCGGAAAATTTCAAAGAAAAAAATTAGAAAATAAAATTTAAATATTTCTTATGTTTCAACAAAAAAAAACCAATTTTGTTGTTTCAAATAACCATAGTTATGTAAACAAGCAGAAAAACACTGCATTTTGAAAATACTTAACGTTATTAATTATTGTTTTTTTATTCAAGTTCTAAGAATTATCTTTTCTAACAAGGTAGTTATTTTTCTCTTTTTGGCTACAATTAATGAAACTTGAAGCTATTACCCACAGTTACTTATTATTTTCTTTAAAAGCTAATACTGAAAATCGTGTATTATAATGAGGAGTAATCATTATAGCAAAATTTTTCGCGGTGAGGAGACAGACAAATACTGAAGAGATAATCGTTACAGACGAATACGGAATTTGAAGAGGAAAAAATCAATGAAGAAAATTATTAAATAATTCATATCTTCCGAAAAAAAAGGATTTTGTTGTATTAAAACACTGTAGGGATGCAAACAAGCAGAAAAACACTGCCTTTTTAAAATAGTTAACATTATTAGTTATTACTTATTTATTAAATTTCTAAGAAATATAATTTCTAACAGGGTAGATAATATTTTTTTTCTAGTTTTTGGCATAAATAATAAGAGTTGAAGCTATTATCCATAATTGCTGGTTATAATTATATTTAAAAATAATGCTGATAATCGTCTACTATAATGGGGAGTATTCATTGAAGCAAAATATTTCTCTGCAATGAGAATATCGTTATAGACGAATACGGGATTTTGAAGAGGAAAAAATCAATGAAAAAAGCTAGAAATTAAAATATGAATATTTCATATCTTTTAACATCCCCGATTTCGTAGTACTGAATTGCGTTGTGATCTAAACAAGTAAAAAAAAAGCCAATTTTTAAAATAGTTAGAATTATTAATAATTGTTTAATTATCCAAGTTTTAAAGAAAAAATAATTTCTATCAAGGTAATATTTTTTTCTATTTCTGACTGCGAATAATGAAACTTGAAGCTTTTAAACATAATTAATATTTTTTTTTTTAAAAACTAATACTGATAATCTTCTATTTTGATAACTAATCATTGAAGTAAAGTTTTTCTCTGTAGTGAGTTTATACTTATAGGCGAGCAAGGGAATTTGAATCGGAAAAAATCAATGAAGAAAACTAAAAAATCAAATATAAATTTAAATCACTATATAAGTGTCCGAAGAAAATCATTTATGCTTTAAAATGAAAATTAATTCTTAAAATTATATCCTTTAAAATGATGCAAAAACTTTATAAAATGCAATTTAAAATTTCTTCGGCTACTATTAATTACAGAAATAAGAATTTATAAATATTTATTAAAACTTATTTGTTGTAGTTGTAGTTAATTTGCGTCGCACTAGAGCTGCATGATAGGCTACTGGCGACGATCTGGGAAACACCCCTGAGGATGCTCCGAAGACATGCCATCACAATTTTGATCCTCTGCAGAGGGGATAGCACCCCCGCCTCGGTAGCCCGATGGCCTGCACGCGAAGTCAAGCACTTTACGGTAGAACAGTTAAACGAGGACAAATACCGCACACCCTCGGTCCCCGCGCAGACTGATCCAAGTGGTCACCCAACCGCACACTGACCGTAGCCAGTGATGCTTGACTTCGGTGATCTGCTGGGAACCGTGTCTTAACGATCAGTCCACTGCGGGACAAAAATTATTTGCAAAATTACTTTAGGGTAAATGAAATAAATAATTGTGTGCAATTCTCTTTTCAATTTGTTTTTCAAGATCTTAAAGAATACAAGTAAAATCAACATTAAGGGACATTAACTTTTGACCTCTCTACTGAACAAACTATTGAAACCGTATTTCCCAGATTGCGACTGCACTAAGAGTTAGAATTTCAAATCCGTGGACAAAAAAGTACGTTTTTGTGTCTGATTTTGTAACTTGAAATATAGTTTGTGCTAACTAGTTAGCATATTTGAGGTTGCCCTTTCAATATACGGGGTTTACGATTTTGGGTTTACGACTACCAATGTTCAACTTCGTAGCCTTGTAATTTTGAACTCAATCCAGAAGACAAGGGATTAAGTTTTGTGCGAAATTTTGCCTTCGTGGAGGAAGGACTTTTAAATTTAACTAACCCACATTTGCGTTACATGGAGAGAAAAACCACGAAAACCTCCCACGGTTAGCCTGACTGCAAGAGGACTCTAACCATGATCCGCCAACTACTGAGGAATTTTTAGGTCAGCACTGTGGGCGATGCGAGCCGGGTGCGGAATTCGTATTGAACAGCCATCAATGGGATTCGAGCCCTCTCACCACATTAGACGGCAATGACTCTATCTCCTGAGCCACCATGACTTGTTCATATGTAATTATTATAATTTTTCATTTCCATTTCTAATAAATTAAAACTCTTTATTGAAATTAACTTTTATTTCATAATAAATATTGTAATATGATGATATTTCGAAGACGAATGTTTTATTTTCATATTGCAAAATTCAGAATGCATTTTATTTATTTATAGGTTATATTAAAAATATTTTACTATAAGCCCTTTACCTGTATCTGTAATTGCATAATAGTAAATGATTATTTGCAGCGAAATATGTATGTTTCGGTATTTAGCTTTAAAGATATCAATTTTCCATTAAAATTTTTATTCAATGCAATTATTATAATTATGGGGGAAAGAAATGGGCTTCTAGAGAAATGAGCTTGTAAAGAAATGGGCTTCATGATGTTGTTGTACTATGCACTTTCTTAGTAAAGGAATGACATTTATAAATAGAGCACTATTCTGGCGTTTAGTAAATGGAAATAACAATCAAAATTGTAATTTTGTTTCAAAGTGACATTGTTAACAAAATTTAAATGATGTCGACACACAAAATTTTTTTAACGAAGATCCAGTCACTATCCCTCCCTCTGCAATTTTATCAAATTAAATTAATATCTCATAAACTGAATGGAGATAACTTGAAAATATGGTTTTTATTCCAGGAATTTATTCTAAATTGTTGTTTCCAATCATCATATTTTTAGAGTTATTTAAACCCTTGACATAAAAATCTGCTTTTTTAACATTCACGAAGGAAAAAATATTCATTTTTGAATAAAATTCACATATTTTTCATTTCTTTCTTTATAAAAGTTTTTTCATTGCTCCAAACAGGTTAAGTACAAAACGGATTTACTATTTTTACATATATTAAATATTTAGAACAAAAATCTTACTATAGTTTTTTGTCAATTAACTTGTATCATGTATATATTTGTTAAATAAACTAATATTCAATAAACTATAATTTAATATCTTATTCAGATGCTAACTTAAGAACATGCTAATCTCATGATTTATTTTGAATATAATAATCAAGAATACGATTATTCTTGTTTTTCAGTGGCGCCATCTGTGGTCAAGAATTCGACTTCTGACACACGATACGTCGCACCCGTTTACAGGGTGGACCCATTCATACATCCATTCATTCTTCCACCGATCGTAATTTTGACCTGAATCGGAGAACGATCGATATTCAATCCAGTACCCCAGAGGTTCTGATTTGTTATGGGAACAAGGAGGACTTTTGCGAATCGACAGATTTAACGTGCATCAGTCACTTTACTACGCGAGTAGTCTTTTATCGGCAGGGTTCGAACCCACGAACTCTCGGACATGGGCCCAACGCCCTACCGACCAGGCTATCCCGGCCTAATAATAAATGTAGATACATGTAAATTAGCGTTTAAAATTGATGATTGTGTAATACACTTTTATACTTCACAGAGCAACATTGCTATGCCCTAGCAGTCCCTGCCTCTTATTTTACTTCAATTAAACGCTCTGTTAATTTAAAACAATTTTAATTTATCTAGCTGTGAAAATTATTATATGTGACATGCAGCCCAATTTATATAATACACAGTTTTAAAATTACTTTTGTGAAAATTCTGTTCATGTTTATGATTCCGTTCTGTTACCATATTTAGCGTATTAAATTATTTTTGTTAAGTTAGCAAAAATAGGTGTTATGGCTACCTGTATGGTCTATTTTCAGATAAAATAGCGATTTTAAGTTCTCATTATATTTGCTGTAAAGCTTTGAAAAGGTAAGGATGCTTTATTCACTTGCTTCAGAGCGTTGTTGTTTTTTTCTAATGCCATTTGCCAATATCAGCAAGCCTGATTGATGATACCAAGCGAACTTAAGGAAGAGGGTGCGTTTCCTGTTTTTCAGTGGCTCCATCTATGGCCAAGAATTTGTCTTCAGCCACTTTACTACCCGTTTATGAGGCGAACCCATCCATTCATCCACAGATCGTAATTTTGACCGGAACCAGAGAACGATTCATCTAAGTACCTCCAGAGGTATAATTTGTTATGAGAACATGGTGGAGTTCGTGACCCGACAGATTTCACATGCACTCTCCACCATCTACTACAATGAGTCTTCGGCAGGGCTGAAAGCCCATATATATTGAGACGGAAAAGAGTAAAAACTGGTAACTAATAAATTTCATTTTTTAGTTTTTTTTCGGGAATAATAAGAATCCATAACTACCAATTGTTTTTAACGGATACAATTTTTATATAGAACTACTTCACCGGCGTGATCAATTTCATTACAGTGAATTGTTATTGTTGAGAATCGATTAACTCCTCTCTAATATTATCTAGTACTGAAATAGTTCTTCTACCAGTATTTTCTCTTTTCCGTCCCGCTTTCAGGCCTGGTCTTCGGTCAGAGTGGATCGAAAACAGGACATCTCGAACATGAGCCCAACATCCTACCCACCACGCTATCCCAGCACTTTCCTTATTGTTTCAAGCATAACAGCTTGAAATTTATTATTTTAATATTCTTCTGATTTTTTATGGTCGAATCAAATTACGTTTTTAAGTTTAATATAGACATTTATTTTTCTTTTCAATTGAACCTGTCTAAGAAAATTGACTTACATTTCTATTATATACTGCATTCCAAGGTATCTTAAGATTCCACACTGTTACCATGCTCATTATAACTTCATTTATTTAGTATTTCGTTAAATATTCAGTTTATTACAAGAAATATAGATAGATAACAGCATTTTTAAGTCTAAAAACCAGTAATTCGCAATGCAAGAGGATTTACAATTTACATCTATTATCCGCCTCCTCCTCTGTTACCTTTTTCCACTCTGTTACCTTTTCTCACTCTGTTACCTACCATTCATTAACCATTATTTCCCTATATAATTTAACAAAAACGCTTTAAATCATTTACAGCATAAATTTGACTTAAATGTAAATTATTTACTGTTTCAGAAACTCATTTTTTTATTTAAGCACCTTTGAACATTCAAGCTAAAGTTTTATTTATTTTATTATTTTTATTTTAGATGCTAAATTTAAAAGTTCATTGTTTTAGATTTTTTGGACAAGAAACGTAGCAATTTAGCAATTTGCAGTTAAAAGTTTCATTAGCTGTAATTCGAAAATTTGCTTTCGAGTGAAAAATTTTTCTAAATATCTCTACATTTTGAGAATGGTCCATATGCGGGCATAACGATTGAATTATTTATTTCGATTACAGTAATAATTAATGTGGTTATATCAACAACAAAAATTATTCCGTTATTATTTTGCATTTTTACTTTGCTCTTTGACGCAGATGGGACACTGCTGTGCTTTTTATATATTCCGATTCTCTAATTTCAAGCAAAAATATATTTTGGTGCTTTTTTAATTACAGAAAAGCAGACTAACAGTTATTGAAAAAAATTGTCGGGGAATTATATTTTTAATAAAATATAAAATAAAAAGAAGAGCAGCTCGAAAAAATAACTCATTCAGATTCAAAACCTTATCAATAATTGAATTCGTACTCTAAAGAAATTTCAGTTATGAATAATTGTTTTTCTGCGATCTAAATCATTGCAAATTAGTGCAAATTTGAAATATCATCGTTTATAAATTAATCGTGCTTAGAAGATTTTATATTTAACGAAGAAAAAGACCCTTATGTTTTAGTTTCTATTTCACAACTATAAATCACATTTAAACGATAAATATAATATTTTTTCAAATATTTTGATCTAAATTAATGCAAATAATGAAAAACGCTTGACTACAATTCGGCAAAATTAAATTTTAGATAAATAATTATAGTAGCATTCCGAAATATAACAACCTCTTTTTCAATAAAGATGCTTTTGCTTCTTAACAAATTTGAAACATTCCAAAGATTTTCTAGCGGGTCTTCTTCATTTAATTTATATTTTAATAGCCCTTTGTTAAATAAGCCAACCTTTTTAAGATCATTCTAACCTATTGAACAAATTATTTACTTAGTATGTAATTATACCACAATTGGGTAACATTAACAAAGAATATTGATATAAATGATATTTTGTTTTTCAACATAAAATTTCATGTAGACTAACTCGTTAAATACAGCAATCTAAATAAAAAAAAGTTTTGATAAGCAATAACATTAACATACAAAATATTATGACTTATTTTTCAATAAAAGTGTTTTTTCTTCTAACAGGAGTTAAACATTCAACATATTTTGTTACAGTTCTTTATTTTAATTATTTCTTTTTAAATAAATTAACTTACGTGAGAATATACTAGCCTATAGAATTATTTATTTACTTCAATTATAGTAAAAGAAAAGGATTTTGGTTACATTAATAAAGGATATTGGGAAATTTAATAGGTTATGTTTTTCTGTAAATGATCTTGCAGATAAATATGTTAAAGTACTACTATAAAAAATAGCTGCAACGTTCAAAAATATATTTAACTTTCTTTTCAGAAAAATGCATTTACTTCTCTAAAGGTGTTAAGCCTTTAGCAGATTTTCTATAGTCCATTAATTTAGATTTTACTAACCTATTTTTAAATAACGCTAACTACTTAAAAATATACTAACCTAATTAACTAATTTGTTGAGTTTGATCGTAGTAAAATAATTGGTTATATTAATAAAGTATATAGATGAATTAAATAGTTCGTGTTTTACCATTAGTGATCTTACAGATAAATATTTTTAAATACTACTACAATCAAATAAAAACAAATATTTGATAAACAATAACTCTGTCTTTCAAAAACATAATAAACTTTTTTCATGAGAATGCTTTCAAGTTAAGCATTTAACAAACTTTCTACAATTATTTGTCAATTAATTTATATTTTATTTCCAAATTTCTAAAAAAAGCAACCTACTTAAGAATATGCTAACCTAATGAACTCGTTATTTTCTTCGATTATGAAGAAAATATTTAGGTTACTTTAATAAAGAATATTGATGAATTTAGTCGTTTGTATTTTACCAATCTTGCAGTTAAATATATATAAAAATACTTCAACAATAAACGAAAAACAGATATTTGACAAACAATTACAATGCCATTCAAAAACATAATAAACTTTCTTTCATGAAAACGCTTTTGCTTCTCTAAAGGTGTTAAGCATTTAACAGATTTTCTACAGTTCTTTGTCAATTAATTTATATTTTAATTCCCCATTTTTAAATAAAGCAACCTACTTAAGAATATGCTAACCTAATGAACTCATTATTTACCTCGATTATAATAATAAAAGAAAGAGGTGCCTTACAGAGAAAGGAATATCTCTCAAAACAAAGCGGATCTCTAAAACAATTGTGTGAAAGTGAAAAAAAAAATGCTGTCAAATTTTGTTTAGTGCCTGGTATAAACGTCAGGTTAGGAAAAGATAATTGAATGAAGACCAACGGAATTGCGTTTCAGCCTTAATTAAAGCATAACACCGACAGAGGGAGCTAGCCTCGCTTGCATGACGTTTGTCATCGAGGTTTTAATTAGGGGTTTCAGAAGAATGCTAATTAACGAAACTCTGTTTGCGTCCGTCCCCATAACACAAAATATCGAAATAACTGAGCAGAGCTAAAGTGAAGTGGGCTTGCCGATAACCAGGATATGATTTCTAAAAGTCCTTATTTCTTTCTCCACGAAGTACTTTGTCTAAAGCTCTTCAAAACTAAGAATTTATTTTTAGTTCTATCGTTACGTCAAACATTCGATCCTTTTCTAATTCAAAAAGAGCATTTTTAAATTACTAATTTCACTAATGATTTTGTGCTAGTGCCAATTAAAGTTACTGCTCAAATTCAGCTTTCTTATATTGTATTGAAAATCACGCTGCTAATAATGGGAATTTTATCTTTTACTTTTAGTATTTTAATGTTAATGGTTTGCAGTTAATAGAATTTAATTGAATTGTGGGAAACGTTTTGTTTTTTTAATAAAATTGGATCAATTAGTTTATAAGAACTCATATATCGAAATCTAGATATTCGAGTTCCGCCAAAATACAATCAATATGTAATTAAATAGAAAGCAAAAATTGACAGTTTTTTATTCTTGCATAAAGTACACAGTATAGAGTGATAGAAGAAACAGCTGATCTAGCAGTGTAGGACTTACTGTCTTTAGCTATCACATAAGCTTTTTTTGTAAAAATTTTGTACTGCAGTCTCGCGCAAATTTCTAACTAGTTGATAGGATTATAATTTACTCCCTTCTAAGCGTGGGTAATCAAAACTCTCTTAATATAAATCGGAGATATTAAATTAACCCTCAAGAAAAATGCTCGAAAGCTTAAATCGTATAAACCATTAAATTGCTACAAATTCTGATACCTCTAAAAGTGTAAATTGTATATCCAGAAAATTACACAATAATGCTTAAAATATTATTTAACAATGAAAATATCAATATTTCTTATATTTATTCCCATATAATGATTACCGAAACCAAATAAAAGCAGCTTAAGAATACTTAAATTACATTAATTAATATTATACTCAGATTCCTGCAAGAACCTATAAAAAGAATAATAATTCCTCAAGCAAAATCTGACAAAATTATATTAAATTGAATTGTTTGCAAAATATTAGTAGAAATAAAAAAAGTTTCAATACAAGATTTTATAATAAAATAATCATTAGTTAAATAGTTACAACTAAAATGTATCTTTATGAATACTCTTAGTTAAAAAAGTCCTTTTTTGTGGAGATTTAGTTTAATAATGTTCTCTTTAATTAGATAAATATTAAAAATTCTTAATTTAATAACATTTATTTTTAATATTTTTATTTAAATAATATGTTCAACAGAGGTTTCGATAATCGTGTACATTTTTGTCGTATATAGGGGCTAAAACTTATCACTGCCTCCCAAATATTTTCATATAAAACGCACCCCAAAATTTCACTAAGTAATTAAAAATACAAAAAAATTTGTAAATCAAATTTCCTTATCAAATTAAAACAAAGATTCTCTGAATATGGTTTTTTTAAAATCTGGGACAAAATTGATGAGCAAGAAAATTTATGAATTTTTCCTTCCGAGTATTTCTTTTAAAGTATCATTGTAATTTTTATCAAAAAATTAGAAATTAAATTAAAGCATTGAGTGAATTAAATGCCTTTAAACCAAAAAAATTTCAAAACATTAAGAGCATATTGACGTACAAGGAATTTTAGAAAATACGAAAACAATGATTGCCAGACTGGCTGCACTGCACCTAAAAGGGTGGACAGAGTATTCACAAACGTGCAAAAAAAAATTGACAAATGTGGCATAATAAAACTACTTAATGGTTATAACAAAATTTCGTAACGTTTATAATAAAACTTCTTAACGTTGTTATTCCTAACTTTATATTAATATTAGGAATGAATTTGAGAAGTTTTAACATCTACAATATTTTTTTTTTTGCAAATTTACATTGGTTGATTGGAGTAGGAGGAAACAAAAAATTGGAAATTAAATTAAAGCATTGATTGAATTAAATGCCCTTAAACCAAACTGGCTACACTGAAACGAAAAGGGTAAAGAGTGTCTACAACCGTGAAAAAAAAATTACAAATGTGATACAATAAAACTTCTTAACGTTTATAATGAAACTTCTTAATGTTTATAATAAAACTTCTTGACGTTTATAATAAAACTTCTTAACGTTGTTATTCTTAACTTTATAATAACATTAGGAATGAATTTGGGAAGTTTTAATATCTAAAATTTTTATTTATTTATCTTTTGCAAACTTACATTGGTTGATTGGAGTAGGGGGAAGCAATTTGATTCTCAATCCAATTTTCTATTTCTTTCTCTGTCGCAATTTAAATTTTTTTCAGTTGTGACCACTCTGATTAAAGTAAAATTTGTAAAAGCCTAATTTTTATTCCCTAATATAATTTTTTTAAAAATAATTACAACAGGAAAAATTTGCTCAGCATGTTATACATTTTTTTTTCAAGAAAACAATGGCCTTGTCTGTCTCAATATATCCCCCAAATGATGTAACAAATAAATTAATAATATTATAAATTGCAATATTTTAAATAGATTTAGTTTAAAAATCTACTACGTTTAGGATATTTTAAAACTGCGCAAATATAAATTTCTTTCAACTTGTTTTGAAACGGAAATAAAACTTTTAAAAAATAAAAGAATGTCCGAAAACTTTTTAAGAGTTTTCGTCTAAAAGCAGGAACGAATAAATGACGAATTCTTTAGAAATACTTAAGAAGTAGTAGAAAGTTTGCAGTAAACTGATCAAAGGTAATTTTCTTTGATGTGACTGACCTCATAAAGTTTGACAAGAAATCCTCATAAAACTTTTCACAAACAGCGCAACTATGTTACTTTCCAAGAATTTGTGCCGTAAAATTGCCTGCAAAATTTCTTAGATAGCGCAGTTAGTTCCTTAATACCGCGATTGTAATACTCTTTTCTGTTCTTATCAAATCGTTTCAGCTCTTATAATACTATCTACAATTTATTTGAAATATATCAAGACAGAATACATTTCATTTTGCAATTTATATCATAAAATGGAGGTTTATAATAGTTAATAATATTTTTTGTCTCCATTGTTATTTATATTTCAGCGAACAAACATTAATGTTACTTTAAATGACTGAGAGTTAAAAACAGTCCCACTTATTTTTTAAAAATAATATAAACCACTAAAACTTTAATAGTTTTCATTTCTTATAAAACTGTGGTTTTTAATGACCCACTTTTTATTTCGAAGAATAAATAGATAAAGCAATTCACTTAATTTGATGGGATAGCCTGGATGTCTGGGCACTGGACTTATGTTTGTGTGAACGGGAGTTCGAATCCAGCCGGACAAAGACTCTCCGTGTAATAAATGGTGACTGGTGCTAGTTAAATCTGTCGGGTCACAACGTCCTCCATGTTCTCTTAACAAATCAATACCTCTGGTGGTACTGAATTGGAGATTGATCACTAATTGGTTCAAGCCAAAATTACGATCTGTAGATGAATGAATGGATGTATGCTTGGGTCCTCCCTTTCAACGGTTGTGACATCTGGATGCGGCAGAAGTCGAATTCTTAGTCATAGATGGCACCACCTCTGTCTTGATGGCCGACGAGAACAACATTTCACTTCATCCTGCATATGCATATGATGACCACTATTCTGCCGTGCAATTGAAAAAAAACAATGTAAGTGCTTCACGGTTAATTCCGATGAAAGTGGCTTAACAACTTTTCTCCTTCTGTTGCTAATGCTATGAACGCTAAAATAGAATTTCAAAAAACTGATAAAACAAAAAAAAAATTAATTTTCAATTCTATTTATTTATTTATATTATTTTATTTATTTATTTTAATTTTTGTAATATGTCGCTTACATATAAAAATGCCGAATGTATGAAAATTTCAATTTTGAATTTTTTGTCGATTACGTTAATTTTTCGATTGCACGGCAGAATTCTCTTGGCTTTTCTTGCTTAAAACTTTTGAAATATGTTGTCCTGCAGAAAGTCAAAGAAGATGAATCTAAACTAAATTTATTACTCCATCTGTTCCAAATTAGTAGCTACATTTGAATACGTTTCTACAAATTACTGATACTGATGATTTTATGATTTTCTTTGCGCATTTTTCTGTGATTTCAGGGTACTGTACTATCAATCAACATTTATTTACCAAGCATTCCCTCTTTAACACGTTCACGCCGGGGTGACCTACCGGTGGGTCACGCTAGATTGTCTCATCTTGGCAGCTCACCGGAGTAAAAACTGGTAACAATAAATTTCATTTTTTCGTTTTTTCCGGGAATAATAAAAATCCATAACTACCAATTGCTTTTAACGGATACAATTTTTATATTGAATTGCTTCTTCGCCGTGAAAAATTTCCTTACAGTGAATTGTTATTGCTGAGAATAGATTAACTCCTCCCGAATATTATCTAATATTGAAATAGTTCTTCTACCAGTATTTTCTCATTTCCCGTACCAGTATTTTCACTTTTCCCCGCGTGAACGTGTTAAATCATTACCAAATTAGTTTCAAATGTTCAGGATTTACACGATCTTAAGCCACGCTTCATTTTCTAAGAACTCTTGCTCCAGTAATCGCATAAAACAATCTTCTAGCTAATGACCCGTGAATTCATTAGTAGTATAATTTTACTGGTGTCGATCTACAAAAATTAGGAGTAATTTATGATTCCACCTACTTGAAGTGTAGCTATTAATTTGGAACAAATTTCTTTACCTAAATGTAGCTACTAATTTGGGACAAAGGGAGTATGCTACATGAATCGGAAAATGCTCTTAGAAATTTAAATTGTAAAAATATTTTAATAATTTCAGAATTATTTGAAGCAAATATTGAATTATAATGTGGTGTTAAATATAAATACCAAAATTATTGTGATTAGAGAAAAAGATTCACCAAATTTATTTAATATAAGAATATTTTTTTTCAAACTCTGGAGGAAAAAAAATGCAAATATTTTAACTTATTTTGGCCAACTGTTAAAAAATTTGATAGTTAGTAAGAGAAAAAATCTTTAAAAATTGGTAGGAAATTAATGTTGTGACAAATTTGATATTTTTTGTGTGTAGGCCAGCACTTTTATTTCAAAATTTGGCATCGGGTAACTTTAAGTAATTCTGGTAAATTTTGATTAGAAAAAACTTTCATGATCAACTTTTAAATATCTTTGCAAGTTTTGCTACATATCTGAATTTTTTTTTAACAATGATTCTTAACTAAATGCGTTGAAATGCAGACAAATTCGGATTTTTGAAGATGGTGCTGCCGATTTATTCTATAAATTCTGATAGCGGGGATATAGATACATACGCTTGCACTTATCTTTATCTCTTAATATGGTAGGACACTTGTCGTGGAAAAAAAGTACTGAAATACGCAGATGATTTGTGAGAAATGTTTAAATTGACAAGTTAAAACATAAAAAAATACGCAATGGAAGATGTATGTGGTAGCTAAATTTATTACTGGTGGTAATAAATTTAGCTACCACATACAGGTAGTTGAAAACGAGTGGTAGCTAAATTTATGTTTTAATGCCAGAATCTTTAATGTGTTAACATGATTTAAAGTTATTTTTACACCACTACATGTAAATGATTAAAAAGTTCATAAAAAATAACATTTTGCTCCAGTTGTTTTCCGATGAATCTCTTAAAATGCTGGCAAAATTGCCAAAATTTCTAAAAGTTTTAGTTCTTAAATGTCTAAAACTATGTAAAATATTTATTAAAAAACCTTGTACTTATCACCTCTTTGTGTAAGTAAAGGAAGGCATAAACATGATGCGAATAACAAATTAGGAAGATTTTTCTGACTTAAAAAAATCTTTTTTTTAACTATTCACGTCGCGCAAAAGCATATATTTGGCTCACAATATTCATATTTTAGCTCTCAAACTTACATTAGTTGCGTTTGAAATAAAATGAAACCAATAGGCTAAATAAAGAATAGGGTGAACTAAGTTTTTGCTGATAAGTCTAACGAAGAAGGACTAAGATATTTATTTTTCAGTATTTCTACATATTTTTGAACGCAAAAGCTTCAGCGCAATAACCTGTGTAAAATATCGTTACCCACTCATTTCAGTAAATTTTATGGTAACGGGGGGGGGGCTAAACTGCTCTTTCTTTTGTATTTTTATTGCACTTCAGGGAGGCATGGTGTCCTTATCAATATATCACCCACGGGACACTAAGACCACATTATTCAACAGAATTGGGATTACCTCGTATATCTGGACTATTTTCTTGTTCTTTTGGTATTGAAATATTCTCCTAAATGTTTTATCGATTATGCACAATAAATTTAAAAGCTTCAAAACCTTAAGAGCATTATTAATAAAAGGAAATGTAAAAAAAATCTCGAATTCCTGATTATTTTCCCTCAAATCGTATTAAGTTGGAAAAAAAATTAATGAATTTGAGAAAAAGAAATTAAGATTTCACCAATATCATAGTGGATAATAGCACCGAGATGAACTTGCAATCCTGCACATATCTTCTCAAATTTTAAATCTACAACGATGTGAAAATTTCTTCTCATGAAGTATTAATATATTTAAATGAATAAGGAATTTTAGGTTATACTAGTGAATAAAAAAAAAACATATGTATGACTTCATATTATTTTTAAATTCTTTGTTCACAGCAGAGACTGATAAGCTTTCGGCAAAAACGTTTATAACGTGAAGTTAAACTAGTAAGAAATTAAACACTAAATTAAGGCCACGTTAATTCTGAAAATACTTTTAAAGAATCTTCGAGGTGACAGTTGGCACAAAATTGCGTTCTCTCTCTCTCTCTCTCTCTCTCTCTCTCTCTCTCTCTATATATATATATATATATATATATATATATATATATATATATATATATATATATATATATATATATATATATATATATATATATATATATATATATATATATATATATATATATATATATATATATATATATATATATATATATATATATATATAAATTTTCAACAGTGTAGGAATTACACATTATTGTCCACAATAGTGGAGTAGGATTCTGCGTTGAGCTTACAATGAATTTTGATTAAGGGACCCAGTCTATACCACAAAAAACTTCTCCAAGCAATAACTCCACCTAGACCAAATTTTACAGTAAGTACAACGCATTCCGGCAGAAGCGCTCTCCAGGCATACGCACCCAGACACTGACATCAGATTGATAGAGAGTGAACCTTGACTCATAACTCTAGAGAACCTGTTTTAACTCATCTATGGTGCGATGCCTTGCACCACCTAAATTGAGCAGTGCGGTTGGATTTTGTAATCAAAGCCTTACAAGCGAAGGCATGACCATGGAAACCAAGCAAATGTGCGTTCTTGTGGACTGTATTTATAAAAAAAAACAGTTCCAAATGTTTGTTGGAACTCCTGAAGTATGTAAGCCATTGGTTTGGTGCGGTTTATCTGAATTGGTGCCTATCTATTATTTACTCGTTGGTGTCAATCTATTATTTACGTGGGTCTGTCAGGTGGAAGCATGTTCTGACAATCACCCTCACCTTCTAATACTTAATCACAAAAACCACTGCAAATGTTGATATGATTGACTCATGAGGGATGTTAGCTACTCCACTTTCTGCAAAAACTTTAATGAATAAGTAGTGAATTAAAAAGTAGAACTTGTAGAATAAGATAATTACGTCTACTCTTTAAGCGTGTCGCCACGAGATATCAGTAATTAAGTTTAATTTCATATGATACTTTGAATTCTTGATATTTAATGGTGGAAAATTAATTAAAATGAAAAATATTTAACTAAAGACGACTTAAATTTTGCTTCCACTGTAAAATATATTTTTGAAAAGCGAAGCAAGTTGGCATCTGTGAGTCACTGGATGTGTTCCTTAGGATCAGCAATTTCAACGAAATCCGTCATTGACTCCTTTCTCGAAATGAGACAGTACCTTACATACGACATATAATGTATCTTGCATGCATACTAATGCAACTTGCATGCGACTAATGTCAATGCTGCTTCCTACCCGATATTTAAGTACAAGAAGTGTTGCGTAGATCAGGACCGCAGATATCCTTATTTGCATAGGTGTCCAAATATTTATTAGTAGATAGTATATATAAATCGGATATCAACTAAATTTAAATTATTTAAACGTAAATGGTTGTTAAATCAGAAAACTTTTTATTTGCTTTAATGAGTAGTTTAAAATCACTTGAATAATTTTAACGATATCCTGGATGCGCTGTACTAACGAAATCAATATTCTACCACTATAGCGGAACACTACAGTGGTACTACCACTATAACGTACTTGTTAAAAGAAAAAAATGATTCAAGATAATCCTAAAAACTCGAAGATCATGCAAACGTTTATTTTACAAAACGTTAACGCAGCATTTATTTTACCTAAACATATATTCATTTAAAGGATTTTCACCGTAACTATAAATTTAATATAATCGTATTAAATTTACGTTATGCTCGAAGATTATCCCGTTTTAGGATACCACTTTAACGTCTATGGATTTGACAGCTATGCATTATCATTCAGATATCAATTTAAAGTATGATGCCTAAATCATAACAACGATCAAGCCTTTATTCGAAATCCAAAATTCACGTTTAACTTAACACTTATTTAGCCTATATTACTGCGTGTTCGTAAAATGGAATTTAAAAGAAATTGCTTCCAAATGTGATATCAAATGAAACATAAAAATCGAGTTTTAATCAGAAATTCAAAATACCTTAATTAATAAAATATTTATTTCATGTAAAATCTCTAAAATTTCGGTGAACTATCAACTGAAAAATCTGAAATGCTACAGACCTATCAGCACTGTAAAAAATGAAGGGCGAGCTCTTCAAAGAAGATTATATCCGTATAATTCCACATAAAACTTCAGACATCTCGTAAAGGTTTTCTCTTGCACTTTACCATCCCACGATCAAATTGTTCCAGTGCAAATAGTTTCTTCAACGATGCTCTAGTTTCTCCTTTAAGAAATAATGAAGATTTGGGAGGACAAAAGAAGAAGTTGAAATATTTCTCCTGGTTACAGAGAAATTCCTAGAGGTGATTGCGAACTGGATATTATTCATTATCTCTTGATGAACATTAATTAAGTTTTTAACAAGTGAATTAATTACACACCATGATAAAGGGCGATGAATGTCTAACCAACAAGAATAAGCTATACGTATAAACTAGAATCCAGTTAAAATAAGGTTTACGAGGATTCTACAGACTTAAACATTTTTACTAGCAGTAGTAAATTTGCACTAATGCTAGCATTACTTTATTTTTTAAGCTACCACTTCAACGTGTAATAATCTTAGAAAAAGAATTCCGATACTGAATTACATTATCGACATTAGAATATAAGGGAAAAAAATATTTGTTGCCTTTTTACAAATACTTGATCTAGCCTAATTAGGGTCCAGGAATTTTTCATATCAGAGATAACAATATATATATATATACAGTAGAACTCCAATTATCCGAACTCCAACTATCCGAATCGCCGATTATCCGAATCGCTTTCAGAATTCCTATGGAAATATGAAAATATAGTAAAAAGATAAGTTTCTCTTTTTTTATATGAATGAAATAAAATTTTAGTAAAGCCAAGGAAAGATTTATGCAGAGAAAGTTTACAAGATAGGATAAAGATTTGTGAAAAAGCTAAGATCTTAGCTGAAAAGCTGGGTTATTTATCTTTCAAAGCAAGTAACGGCTGGCTAAGGAATTTTAGGTCTAGGCACGGTATTCGTGAACTAGATTTAAGTGGTGAAAAGTTATCTGCAGACTCCAAAGCTTCTGACGAGTTTATTGAAAAATTTAAAGTTATAGCAGCCTCTTACGATTCCGACTTCTTATACAACGCCGATGAGATTGGTCTAATATGGAAAACTTTACCCAAAACCACTTTAGCCTCTAAAAGAGAGTGCAGTGCCAAAGCCTCCTAGTGCTCCAGGGCATAAAGCTAGTAAAGACCGCGTTACTGTGCTTAACTGCCCGAACTCAACTGGGAGCCATAAAATACCCCTTCTGTTAATAGGGAAGTCAAAACGCCCAAGAGCATTTAAAAATATCAAAAAACTTCCCCTATTTTATAAAAACCAATACAAAGCTTGGATGACTGCAACACTGTTTACAGAGTGGTACGATGAAATTTTCATTCCTGAAGTGAAAAAAAGACAAAAATCTGTTGGAAGTCCTGTGCTTTTGATTGTTGATAATGCACCAAGTCATCCCACAGAAGAATTGAATCCTTGAAATCCTTAGAAGAAATCCCTAAAAACATTCCCCCCCCCCTCATTTCCACTATACAAACAGTAGTTATTTAAAATAAGCATTTTTTTTTAAAAAAAAATCCAATTATCCGAATTTTTGATTATCCGAATGGGGTCCGGTCCCAATTGATTCGGATAATTGGAGTTCTACTGTATATATATATATATATATATATATATATATATATATATATATATATATATATATATATATATATACTGAATATATCAGAAGAGATATATCTATATCAGAAGAGTGCCGTTGACGGCACTCTTCTGAATTTAGACACTTCCGCTGGCCACCAAAATCCCCAGACATGAACATTATTCAACATATTTGGGATGCCTTGCAACGTGATTCTCAGAAGATATCCCCACCCCCTCTTACTCCCACTGGTTTATGAACAGCCCTGCAGGACTCATAGTGTCAATTATCTCCAGCACTACTTCACAATTTGATCGAATCCATGCCACGTCGTGTTGCGGCACTTCTGCGTACTTGCGGGGGCTCTACACGATATTAGGCAGGTATACCAGTTTTTTTGGCTCTTCAGTGTATATATATATATATATATATATATATATATATATATATATATATATATGTATATATATATATATATATATGTATATATATATATATATATATATATATATATATATATATATATATATATATATATATATATATATATATATATATATATATATTAATGGCGCATCATCAAGATTAAAATTGCACAGGAACCAAATACCCGGAAATGTCGTCGTACGAGGCTAAGGGCACTTCCTTATTATGGCCTCTTCAGAAGTACACGAGGAAAGAGTCCCCTGGTGGCTACATTATTTATTTATTTAAATAAATTATAAAATCAGAAATTAGTACTCTTTGCTATGTATTGATATGTATTGACTGATATGTATTGATTTTGTTATGTATTGACTGCCATTATTTACAAATTAATCATATCAATGAGAATAAATAAAAATAAATTGATAGCTAACACTTGAAAATCCTCACATGATTATCTTAATTATTTTAGTATTTTTATCTAATTAAACACTTAAATATTAGTACTCTCTATTGCATTTTTTTTTCAAAACGATAAAATAGGCAACTCAAATTTTTCATTGATTAAATTCATTTCGATGATTTAAAGACAATCATGTTCACAAAAGGAGTAGTTTGAGGATATGTCACATTGTAGACCTTAAATTCAAATGTATGAAAAATAAATATTAATAATTAGAAACTTGTGCTACCACTTTTTCTCCTTTCGTAAAAAAAGAAATTTACCTCTTAACCCTTTGGCTACTAACGGGACTCATTTGTCCCAGCAAATGTTTAAAAATTACTAATGGGGGGAGGATGGATTACTAATAACACTTAGAAACTCATTGTAATATGTCCCAGTCGTAGAGTCGAACCAAGTATACGTATTTCATGTGTAAAATATTCCCCAGATGGCACTAAGGAGTTTCTTGCATGAAAGAGTATTGTGATTTGGCCCTGGGACAGATATATCCCACGAGTATTCTTCATTGGGACAGATATATCCCAGTCGTATTCTTCATTGGGATAGTTATGTCCATTCATATTTAATTCATATTTTCTCAAATGAAGATCGAAAAAAGAACACATATGAGTTATCCAATGTGTAATGTCGGGTTATGCAAATATTGCTTCACCCTGTATCATGCCATGTTAAAAAAAGTCCATATAATAAGTTTTTCCGGAATGAAGTGCTTGTGGTATGTCGATCACTACAGGTGGGACATATGTATCCCACGATTAAGTACGGCTGGGACATATGTGTCCCAGCCTCTAAATTGATAACCGCTTCTCAGAAAAATCCCAAATAGTACTAAATTTGCCTTATTTGTGACCTATTTTGTCCTTTTGAATAATAAACGGGACAAAAAAATCCTTTTTTCAAATTCGTAGTCAAAGGGTTAAAAGGATGCTTATTACACGCGTCACTGCTGTCGAGGATTATTAAAAATTGCACCTTCTGCCACTTTAGAATTTTTCTTTTTAAAGATGGGCTTTTATCTCGTATTCTGCAAGATCTTATTCTTCTTTTCACGCAAGATTTACTAATATATTATATTTAAATATTGACGAATAAGTTAATGGCATTACGAAATACTGTTCTGAGATTTGCGGCAGTGACAACTTCTTAACGTTTCGTTCGTTAAGTACAAAAAGGTCACGCACAAAGTCTCTCTCAGTTTTTCGAAGGAAATAATAATAAATATTTCATATTACAGCAAAATTCTTCGTCAACTCAACGTCATTGGCAAAAGGCTAACACTGGGAAACAAATTTTCTTGTGCATTTATATAATTACCTGATCTTGCCTCATTTGCGTTTAGAGATATCAAACCTGAAATTAATTTTGCTATTAAAGCTAGATTTTTTTTTCAAAATCACATTTTCAGTATTTTTTTTTGACGAAATGTTTCAGGAAAGAAACATTATGCATAACAGGGGTTCGTGTAAATATTGTTCCAAGCTTCTAAGGAGGGCGTTCTAAGTTAGTACGCACGATTAGGATGAACAATTTCATAGATACCCATGCCAAGTCATTCCAAGTCACTATGCCAAGCAAGGAAAAGTCATTGTCCGCTACTTTCATATTATGACCTGTTCAGAAACGCACGAAGAAAAAGTCCATAATAGGGAAGCTCCTCTATCGGCATATAAGGAGTTTCCCGAGCTTGGGTTTCCGTGCAATTTTTATCATCTAAATGAGCCCTAACTTTCCTAGAAATGCGTCGCAGCATTTACTGTTATACACTGCCCTGTCACATTAATGTGACCACCTGTCAAAAGCCAGAATAACCACCTTTGACAGAGTAACCCCAGCCAGATGCGCATAGTCAGTTAGGTTTACTCTTGGTAGCCCCTTGGTTCATCTGCGCGGATAGTTGCACGTCTATTCGCCCAAACGCATCTCCGTAGCCTTCGTTCGTCTCTGTCATCCATAGCCCGTGGTGGTCCTCCTGTGCCGCGCCGCTGATTTTGGATAGTGCCATTTTGGCATACACTGTATACTTTTACCACGGCGTCACACGAACAGTTCGCAAAATTAGCCGTTTCCGAAATACTTCCATCCTTGGCCCGAAAGCCAATAATCATGCCCTTTTGGATATCGGATAAATCGCTACGTTTATGCATTACGTCAACGATTGAAATGCTTTCTGATGCCCTAGAGGACATCCTTTATATACACACCACTGTAATATGCTACCACCTGCCTTCTGTGATTGGTTATTTTACGTTGACGTCAAAAGTAGGTGGTAGTCGCATTAATGTGACTTGACTGTGCATAATAACGTATTTAAACTTGTACATTTGGACAAAAATATACTAAAAATGCCATTAAAAACTGTTGATTAGAGAAATGGATTTGCTGATTTAAAATTTTGATACTAAGATTTATAAAAATATCTCAAGCAACAGAAAAAGAAAAAACCTTTTCCCCAGTGTAATCAATGAACCTATTTTTTTAAAAGCAAACTTTGAAAACTAACAAATCGGTGAATTTTATACCCCCTCAAAGTAATAAAGTTTATAATGGAAATTTCAACGTCATAAATTACGGCATTGTTTTCAAAATAAAAATTTGCTCGAAGCATTTGTTAAGCTTTTTACATTTGATAATTACATTTATTTTCTGATATAAAACACAATCCCTTTTTAAGATAAGTATATTACCCACCACTCCTTTCATGTAATTCAGAATAAAACATCACGTTGTCACGTGTTGAGCTTTTTATAAAGATAGAAAAATTAAACGAAAATATGCAAATTTTGCTTAATAATTCATGACAATTTTTTTTAAATATTTTAGATAATCTCGAGATGTTCGTCAACTTTGTATATGTAATGGTGCACTTAATTAAAAATATTATTTTTATATTTACAACCCTTTATTAATGACCACCATACATGCAATAATGCACTTAATTGAAAATATTGTGTTATTTTTATATTTTCAACCTTTTATTACCCTTTTTCCGACCGGACTCAGTAGGAGTCAGGGAACTGTCCTTGCATCGAAAAAGGTTCTGGGTTTGAATCCCGGGCAAGACATGGATGTTTTTTCATTCTCTGTACTCTCTGTCCGTACTGTGGGATCAGCGTTGGCCAACCTAATATGGTGCTCCTGAAAGAGTGGTCAACAAATCTGCCCTTCAGATGCCTGTATTGACGATGTCATTCCCCATATGATCAATGGGAAGAAAATCTTATATTAATGACCATCATTATTTATAATAATGCACTTAAGGAGAAAAGAATGATATTCCATTCATACTTTTAACCCTTTGTTAATGACAGCCATATGTGTAGTAATTTCTTTTTCTTTCAAGATACCAATTTATTGTCTATTCTATAAAGTTAAAAATTTAATACAGATTCATTTTTTTACTGAAATAACATATAGCGTCGGTCACAAACGTGTTAAATTAAGACTTTTCTGTTACTAGTTAAAATAATTGAATTTTTAAATGTTAAATGGGGAATTTCTAAATGCACGGTATCCACAACTTGAAATAATAAGAAATGGGCAGAGTACAGAAAATATTGTAAAGTTAACACCAGTTAGTTAACCCCATATGATAGTTAACCCCATATGATCAATGGGAAGAAAATCTTATATTAATGACCATCATTATTTATAATAATGCACTTAAGGAGAAAAAAATTATATTCCATTCATATTTTTAACCCTTTGTTAATGACAGCCATATATGTAGTAATTTCTTTTTCTTACAAGATACCAATTTATTGTCTATTCAATAAAGTTAAAAATTTAATACAGATTCATTTTTTTACTGAAATAACATATAGCGTCGGTCACAAACGTGTTAAATTAAGACTATTCTGTTACTAGTTAAAATAATCGAATTTTTAAATGTTAAATTGGGAATTTTTAAATGCACGGTACCCACAACTTGAAATAATAAAAAATAGGCATCTAACTGTTCTTAAGAGTACAGAAAATATTATAAAGTTAACACCAGAGAGAGAGAGCAAAAACTATCTTATATATACAGGGTTATTCATAATTCCCTCCGGGGTTTCGAAGTGTTATAGTAAAGAAACGAAGGCGAATATGGCAAAAAAGAAAATATGAAATTATTCCGAAATTATTCAAGTTTTAATTTAAGCAGTTGCCGGTAGATGGCAGTAACATGTACCACTGAAGCTAGTTGTAGTAAACATAAGGTAGTAGTAAACAGAAGGAAGTATGAATAACCCTGTACATGATTAAAATATTCGTGATTACCTAAGTTTGTTAACATTTATAACAGGTATTTGCAAATAAAAGTTTTCTGCCATGTCTTAACATTTTTGATCGTCACTTTACATTACTTTTTAAGGAAAATATAAGGGTTGGACATAAATATGGAAACATTTCTACACTAACTCTATTGAAACAATATTTCTTTCAGTAGCAAATGTTTTGGCAGGCTTTACGTGGCAAAGCCGTTGGCACAATTTGAAAGATAATGCGTGAAGCATTTTGAAATGGGGTTCTTTTTACACATGCACAATTTGCATCGATCGAAATTTGCGCAAGAAGTTAAAATATATTTTTTTCTCTCTTTCAGTACCAATATAATTTTAAATATATTGTTATATAAAAGCAAAAGTAAGGCATTCCCGTAACAGTCCGTTCTGTGCCAGGGATGTTATAGAGGTTAAGGTTCTGGAATTTTGAGACCAACGACATGATTGTGGCAATGTGGTCAGCACTATACATAAGCCACCTTTAAATCCCAGACAAGCTGGTACCCATTGATCTGAAACTGGGTGGGCTTCAAGTCTCCACCGGGGATCGAACCTCAGTTCTTCACAATGACAGCTCAGTGCCTTAACCACTGTACCATCACGGCTTCATTGTTATATAACATCATACAATTATGCGTATACGCGTATACATAGCGAAAGCAGGGCATGATTCTATTATAAACTTTGCAAAAAAGGTACGACCAAGAATTTTTAAAAGTTGTAACGAGTATATAGAACTGTTTTTTACCCAAAATAACAAAATAGTGATGTTTTTTTTTTATATAACCGTAGTTGAGCAGCAGACCTAATTGTTGGGGTTTACGACTACTAATGTTCAACGTGATAGCCTTGTAATTTTGAACCCAGTCCAGAAGACAAGGGAACTCCTGGATCAAGTATTGGGAGAAATTTACCTTCGAGGAGGACTTTTTGATAGAGTTAAACCGCATTTGCGTTACACGGAGAGGAAGACCATGAGAACCTCCCACGGTTAGCCTGGCGGCAAGGGGACTCTAACCTGTGATCCGTCTACCACTGAGGATATTTCACGTCAGCACTGTGGTTGATGCAAGCCGGATGCGGAATTCGTATCGACTGTGATTCGGACCAGGTAAGCCTCATTGGAAGGCGAATGCTCTATCCCCTGAGCCATCGCGACTCAAATGATGAATAGTTTTTAATTAAAAATAGTAATTTTTTTTCCGTTTGACCGTCAGCCATACTCCAGATTCTTCAAAAGTGAGGAAGAGAGAGATTTTGGGAAAAATGGCTCGAACTGAATTGGACCAAATTTTCATTTTATTTTGTATTTTATAACCAGCATTGAATATCCTACCAAATACTGAGCTTACGACTATCAATATTCAAAACCATAACCTTTTGAATTTGAATCTAACCCAGAAGACAACTCCTAAGTCAAGCATATCTGAAAACTAGCTTTCGTGTAGGACTTTTTTGAGGCAACTAACCCGCAATTGGGGTTACATGAAAGGAAAAACATAACCTCCCACGGTTAGCCTGACGGCAAGGGGATTCTCACCATGATTCGTCTATGGCTGAAGATATTTTAAGTCAGCACTGTGGTCTGTGTGAGAGGGGAGTAGAACTCGTATCAGACAACCACAGCTGGGATTCGAATCTGAGTCGCCTCATTATGTGTGAAAAGCTCTGTCCACTGAGCCACCATGGCTCAGACCGAATTCTTGCACTCAATTCGAGAAAGTCTAGGGCTAATTATTGGCCCTAAGGATGGTTAAGGGTAATTAATGGTACTGCCAATTGTTTGTGTAAATCCGCTCTCACCGTCCAAATCACATCTTATAGTTTCGGGTTGAGAGCCTCTTGCGTACAGCAGTATAAAATACACAGCACTTATATCAAAATAACATTTTAATATGAAGCATACCCTCAAGTTATATTATTATTGGATTTATTAATTAAAATTTTGAATTCAGGCAATTAATGGTAATGTTTTATTTTACACGAAGATTATATACCTCATAGAGATTTGGTTCGACGTATACACGTCATATGCACCGCAATAGAGATTTGGCCGGTCGTGGATGCGTTCATACGCACCGCAATAGAGATTTGACCAGACGTCTCTGCACTTCATACGTACCACAATAAAGATTTGACCAGACGTTTCTACACTTCATACGCACCACAATAGAGATTTGACCAGACGGTTCTACACTTCATACGCACCGCAATAGAGATTTGACCAGACGTTTATACACTTCATACGCACCGCAATAGAGATTTGGTAAGGCGTGAATACACATTAGACGCACTTAATTGGTTGATTTTTTTTTATAAACTCCCAATAGAGATTCTGGAAGACTTGAATGTAATAAAAAAGACATACGGTTCTAGAATTGTTTAGATTTATGACGAAATTTCTTTAACTTCGGATAATATTGATATTTCATGTAACAAAAACTGAAATAATTTATGAGCGAGCATTTTTATCACATATTTTTTAATATTTTTTTTGTTAATCAAATTAAAAACACGAGAAAATAATTAATCTTTCAATACACTGTAACGGAAAATAAAGCAAAAAAACATGAACTCCAGAGAGTTCAAACCTTTCTTTGTTTCCTACATTTTATTTCATTACAAAGTTTATTTCTTAAAGAAAAAAAATTACTTTGAATTTAATTTGTGCTTTCAAGAATAGAAATGAATTTCTCTACTGAAAAATATTCCAATGAAAAAATAACATGCACCTTAAAGAAAAGCGTAGAAAGATTTTATGCTAGAGTACAATAATCGATTTAGCAATGGAAAGAAAATTTTTGCTCTTATAAAAAATAATTTTTTCGGAAATTATCGACATTCATCATGGGGTAGTCATTGAGAATATGAATAAGTAACAGAACTAATTTTTTTAATATTTCAAGAGGCCTGATCGATGCGAGGGGGATGGGGGGTGAATAAACATTTTATTCTGAAGAATATTTTTTTTTATGTTAGTTTCTTAAATCTTCATTGATTGTCATAAAAGACGAAAAAAAATGTGTTTGCATGTATAGAAGCTTCTTTATTTAAAGGAATTATTTTTTTCGCATTTTTTGCATCGATTTATTTTATAGCTAGTTATAAAATTATTTTCACCATCAAAATTAATAACATTTTTATTTAAAATTTTCTAGATGATAAATAAATAAATCTAAATACTTAAGATGATATATTTTACTAGGCGTAGGAGCGTAATTAAAAATTGGAGTCCAGCGTATTTTTATTGAGACGCTTTTTTTATTAACAAGCAGTAGGAAAGAAGTTTCAATATTAGCATCGATATAGATATATATATATATATATATATATATATATATATATATATATATATATATATATATATATATATATATATATATATATATATATATATATATATATATATACCAGTGTATATATATATATATATATATATATATATATATATATCGATCGGTGTATATATATACACCAAAGAGCCATTACATTATGACCAGCCTCCATCTATAACAATGGGCTCGCCCAGGTTTTCATGGTTTCTCGCCCAGGAACAATGATCTCTTAGGGCACATTAGAACCCTTAATCCTCATAGAACAATCCCAGACGTCTGTAAGCTACTTGAGCATAGTTGCAGACCAGGTTCACCCATTCATGGGGCAATAGTTTTTCCTGGTGTTTACCAACAGGACAATGCACCATGTCATAAGGGTCGAATCGTCGAGGAACATTCCAGTGACTTTCAAGTCATGTCTTGGCCCCCAAATTCACCTGACCTTAATCTAATAGAGCATCTGTGGTTCTACTTGGAAACCCAATTCGACAACAAATTCGTGCTGCCACGCTGCCCCCTCGCAATGTGAGGGAATTGCAGGACCAGTTGGTGAGCGCTTGGTACCAGGTACCTCAGACAACCTATCAGCACCTTGTGGAATCAGTGCCACGGCGGGTGCTAGCAGTTTCGAGGGCTAAAGGTTGTCTTACGTGTTATTAGCAGGGTGGTCACAATGTAATGGCTCTTCGGTGCATATATATATATATATATATATATATATATATATATATATATATATATATATATATATATATATATCTTTCAAAATAACTTAATTTTGACCATATTCTTCTAACCTTATTTATTATTCTACTGTCACTTTAAAGAAACTATCCCAAGGACCACACAATTCAGTAGCTACGAAAACCAAATCATGACTATTGAGACGCACGAAAATGAAATCTGTCAAAATAATTTATTTTTTAATTACCTTTATTTAGCAGTTCAAAAATACCGATTCATGCTTTTGAGAAGCACGAAAATTAAATTGGTCAAAATAATTCATTTTTTTAATTGTCGTTGTCGGCCATAAAGGCAGAAAGAGTGCAATTGTTTTTGTTTTCCAGTGGCGCCATCTATGGCCAAGAATTCTATTTCTACCACACACATACGTCACACCCGTTTATAGAGCTGACCTATTCATACTTCCGTTCATTCGTCATGTATTATGTTTACTTCGTATATTCATTGATAGTCACGTTTTAAGTTTTGGGAATCGATTCCATGATTGAAGGATCAAATTAAAGTTTAATATTGCTGATATATTATGCTGCGAAGGAATTTTTTTTTATCACCAAAATAAAATCTAATCATGAAATAATCGTTCTACTAGTATTCAAAAAATGCAGAAAACTCTATAAGTTCCAGTAAAAAGAAATAAAAGTTATCGAAATGACAGTCGAATTAGGTGGCTAATATCTATAGCATATAAATGGTATTGGTACACGTGGTATTGACGAAAACAATATTTTTAAGTTTCATACTGAAATGTATATTAAAGTTCATACAGAAACTCTCAAGTTAATTACACCTGTAAAAAAAAATATAAAAACATTTTCGGATCCCTTTTTCAGACTCGTCAAAAAAATGTTGGGGCTGCAAAAGATAAATTATAAATATATATTTTGAACGAAATGTATCTAGACAAATATAACTTCAACCTGCCACGTTTGCAGTGGCTTTCAAAATGACATGCTGTCCCATTTGAATTCATCTAAACAGATTATTTTTATTTGATTCCCTAAATATTTAATAACTACAGTACCTCGAGAGATTGTATCTAGTTCATAAAAAGTTAAAAAAAATAGCATTTCTTTTTACTTATGAAATTGAAAGTTTTATTACGTACTTATTTTTGTAATACTATTTTAAAAAAGTACAGCATATGATAGGTTATATTTATTAATATATTATATGAAAACATATTCTGACTTTTAGAAATTTTTATTCTTCATATAATCTACTGTTATTAATAAAGATATACTTTCGACTTCGAGTTTGTTGTAAGTCTTTTCTTAATTTTTTTTTTAAATAAACGCAAAAATATGCGTAATTTGTGAGATTTTGGAGAGATGTGGAAATTGTTATTTATTTCAGAGAGAGTACGTTTTTATGCCTGATTTCGTAACTTGAAATACCATCTGCGCAAACTAATTAGTATATTTGAGGACACCATTCCAAATCATTTAAATTAAGTCTTAGCACGTGAAAATCCATAGATCAAGTTAGTAAGGGTGACTCATTGTTGTTTCTAATGCCACTTGGACAAGCCAAGCTTGCCACCTGTGTTCCTTGCGAATTAAATCAGGAATGTGCACATTTAGTTTGACAAGGGAGCACCGCAAGGGTGAAAGCCCGCATTGGTTCAGAAACGCACGGATAGATGGCAGCACCACTCATTCGTGAAGCCACTTCGTAAATTTAGACGTAAATCAGAAGTGAAAGGAAATTTTCTACAGATTGCTGCACCCATAGTACTTCTCAGCAAGCGACTACAGCACTTATGATTCCACAGATTTGACGAGCACATATATCGCCTGCACTCGTGGGTCTTAGCTAGTCAAGGAACGAACCTCGCCCCTCCTGACCGGAGTCCGGTTTTCTAATCACTGAACTACTACCGCCCAGCTTACCAAGAGTGCTTCGTTTATTGTTTTTGCTTAATTAATTAATTTATTTACACATTTGTTACGCACCGTAAGCCACAATGCCTTATATTTCCAAACATAGTTTTCAAAAGAATTATTACAAAACAGTCCAGAACATATTTTCAAGCGAAGCTAATACAAAGAAAACTGCATTTTTCTGCTGTCCTTGAAAATTTTAAAAATCCCTGACAAAAGGAAGATAGACAAAAGTTCTTCACTTCTAAATCTCAAAAGTATGAAAGTGGTGTATTTAAACTATTTGGGCTTAGCGTCTTTTCAAAAGAACAGTTACTTTTTCAACAATGAAAAATGTAGTAGCACAAGTGATGCATTTCTAAGATTAATTTTGCAAAACAAGGTATAGTTCGTTCACCAGGAGTTGGCACTTGGCTCCACCTCCTCGGACGCAGAGTTCATTTCAGCGCGAGGTAGTAAGAGGAAAAACATTTCTCCGCATGAAGTTGAGATAACCTCTATTGCGCGCAAAGTCTCCACACGGTTTTTTATAGGTATTCCGATCAGACCACTATGAAGGCTAACCAGTTTACGAAAGAGCCCTTTAATAGAAAATCTAGTAGAAATAAGAAAGTATTAGCAAATATAGGTCTAAATTTTTTTTTAATTTCTGAACATGATTAGATTGTCTTATTTACTTGTCTATCACTACAGATTCAATTCTCAAATATGTATGACAAATTCCTCTCAATCACTTTTAAAATAGAATTTGGTTTCATGCGCTCAATCTGTTCACTTTTTTAATAGTCTGCGCAGACTACTTATAAGAGACCGTGTGGAGGCTTTCTGATGTAGAAGGTTATGGCTAAACACAAACAGTGAATTCTTTTTCAGTCACTTACTTCGCTTTATCATCAGCTATTATACCTTTCGTTATTCTAACTAATTTATGTTTAAAAACTTTTTCCCAGCAAAATATCTCAAAAAGAACAAACTGTTCAATAAAAGGAGAGAAGTATCAACAGGTTTATGAAATAAAATGCACATGTTCAAAATATGCACATGAAGATTGCGAAATAAATATTTTTGTCATACGATCACCAATTAGCAGCCTTGTTCACATCGTTCTCCCCAAAATAGCGAAATAGTGTCATCCGATATCACGTGATGAAGGCGGAGCCAAGTGCCAACTCCTGGTGAACGAACTATAGCTCTGTTTACTATAATATATTAATAATATAAACATTTATAATTGAATTTAAAGTACGGCACAATACGTTTTTAAAATGGTAGGCCACAGAAAGAAGTATCCCCTTGATATAAACAAATATGTATTAATACTTATTTAGATAGTAGTTTCACATACATTGAACGTTTTTTGAGCATGGGCATAAATGCGTTAAAAAATTACATTTTAACTAGAAGCAGAACAGCCAACTCACCCTGCTATGTAAAAAATATTTTCTAGGGGGACCGAAGCTATTTTTAGTTTAGTATTTCTTATTTTAAGTAATTTTTTCACCACTACACATATCGGAAATTCAAAATACCTTATGAAGTGCAGATTTATTCAAGTTATTTCGTTATCAGGCAAATGTGCTTGACCTATGTATAGCTACCATGATGTTGCTAATTTACAAAATGTTTTTATTCACTGTTATCTAATATTTTCATGATGTATGAGATAGGGGCCGCTGCTCGGCCCAGGCACCCAATTTTTGGCAAATAAAGAAGGAAAAGCAGTTATTTCATGATTACTTTTTTTAAAAAGTGGGCGTAATTATCCTCATTCTACACGTTTTACTATTTAATTCGCTACTAGTTTATTAAAATTTTTGCAGTAAGCGGTGCAATTCGGATCTCTGTAGATAAACCGTAAATCCACTACTACTGATAAATTTTCCAAGATAAGCTTAAACTCAGTTATTATAACACTGACACCGCCGACCAGGTGGCCGAGTGGTTAGCTTGCCTGACTGCGGAGCCGATGGTTGCGGGATCGAATCCCGTTCAGGGCATGGATGCTTCTTTCTCTCTCTGTGTGCTCTATGTCCTTTCTTCTGTGTCATTGTGTGAATGTATCCTAACCTATAAACGGGTAAGTGGTTGTATGACGTGGATGACGCTACCCCACGCCGTGGCTTTGCCATAGTTGCTCACTGGGTAACGATACGAGAGTAACAATTCTGGCATTTCTGGGGCCAATGGGGAATAGATCCAAATGCCCGCCATTAATCAAAAAAAAATAATAATAATAACATTAACACCACTTTTTAAATTTGTTAAGAACAATTTAGGCTCTTCAAGCTGTATTTCTTCGAGGAAATGATTTTTTCTGAATGACAAAGTGATAAAAAAAAAAGCATAGAAAAAGTAAACAATAACAGAAACATTTTAACATTAACAATCAGCATAAAATCCATAACGTAAAAATAGTTGCTTTTTGATTTATTTTCGTACAATTAAAAAAGTCATGCCCTGAGGATTGGAATCATATATAATTCAGGAACAACAATTAGCAAATTTTCAATTAACTCTTAAAATGTAAATATTTTAGGCGTATTTAAGTTCACAGAAAAACGGCAAATGCTATTTTACCTTTTAGAATAGTCTTCTTTATTTAAAAGCATTTAGCTTCCAGGAAGTAAAGTTTAAATTCTAAATAGTAAAAGTGACTTTTCAAAATGCCATAGAGACAGTATCTTTAGAAACAATTGAGTGAAGTTAATTCAAATTAGCACTCCTATTCAGATGCGAATTTGGGATTCTATTCAATTTGTAGTGAAAAGCATCAGGGAAAGTCGAAAGCGTTGATCTAAAAGTAACTGCTAATTCATGGCTGCAAATAGATTTATCACCCTAATTAAATATATGATATTCGGCGTTTTATAAAGCTATTAATTATGAGCATATTGAGTTACAAATTTAAAAACCATAATTACAAACAACTCGGTAAAACTTGTTTTTTATAGTAAATAATTTAATTTATTAATACTTTCATTGCCAGCCGAGTGCAGTTGGTTATACTATATTATTAAAAAATGGTAATCTGAAAAAATAAAATCAAAGTTAAATCTTTTTATTTTAACAACCAATTTAGTTTTTAAATTTTGCAGTGAGTTTATTTCAATAAGCGATGCCGAGATGCCACGGGCGACAGAAAATGTAAGAAGTAGTAAAACCTCACTTCAGAGGCCTCCCTGGCGGAGCGGTATTGCCCGCCAAACACTGTGCAAAGCGTGGAGATAGCGGGTTCGAATCCCACTGTTACCGTGGATGTATTTTCGTGCTCTCCTTCTCCGTCCTTTTATTTGACAAAAGTTTATAAGCCTAAATAGAGCACGCAAGCCTGCAAATGTATGTAAATCCAATAAACTAAACTCAATTTTTTTTTTAATTTAATTATTTAATCATAACTACCATCATGACTTACTTTGTAAATAATTATTACTTAAAGCTGAAACATTCTTCGTAAACCGACCGGCCTGTATAGGTATCAGGGCACTGACCTTGGATCAGAAAGGTATTCCGTCATTCTCTAACTTTATTTAAAACGTACTTCTGGTATAAGCGACCAGAGACATGGTACATTAATAAGATTATATATAATATTAGTCATAATATATAATATTAGAAAAAAACTAATGTTATGTATCATGACTAATATAATATATTCTAACATTTGCAGACTTTATTTGAATCGTACTTCTGGTATCAACTTCAAATTACAATTCCGAGAATCTTGATGTATTAATAAGATGATATATTATGTTAATCATGATATATAATATTGGAGAAAAACTAATATTATATATCATGACTTATGTAATATATTCCGATATTTGATACCCTTACTTGAAACGTACTTCTCGTATCAACTATAAATTACCGTTCCAATATTTATGATATATTAATAAGACGATATATTAAATTAATAATGATATATATTATTAAAGAAAAACTAATAATATATGTCACGACTAATATAACATACTACGTCATTTGCTAACTTTATTTGAAACGTACTTGTGGTATAAACTGCAAATTACCATTCCGAGAATCATGATACATTAATAAGATGATATATTATATTATTCATGATGTTATTAGTCATATTAGTCATGTTATATAATATTAGAGAAAATATAATGCTATATATATCACAACAAATATATATTCCATCATATACTAACTTAATTTAAACATACTTCTCGTATACACTACAAGTTACCATTCCAAGGGTCATGATTTATTAATAAAATTATATATTAATATTAGTCATGATATATAATAATTGAGAAAAACTCTGATCTCGGAAATTTTGTACTAAGAGTGAGAGATACTAAAGTGAGAACTTTCGGTATCAGTGGAGTTTTCGAAGATTGCGTAATAGGACCGGGGGTCTGCCCGGAATGCTTTTTATGTTAAAAAATAATATTCTGTCATTTTTTTAGGATGAAACTTTTCATATCATTATATTATAAAAACTAGAGAATAAATTTTTAAGAACAAAAAATATTAAAATTCGTAATTATACCTAAGTACCTTTTTTTCTACGAATCTACTAAACATAAAAGCAAATCCGCCATATCTTGTCGCCATTATCTAATTTTTAAATAAGTTAAAGCACAAACAAAACTCACATATACTTCTTTTGATATATTTCTCATTTTTGGTGACAGTTAAGCAAACAATTTATTTCCAACCTTTTTGCCTGATCAAATAGGTGCGGATAATATTCTCACAAAGCTCAAGAAGGTCGTGAAAATGCCAAAAGCAAGCAAACTTCCAAGTTCACAACCTCGCCAAAGTTTCCATTGCCATGATCTTGTATTGTTTCTAACATGTTTGGTTGACAGGACCTGTCAACTTGTGTCCAAACCTGATAAAAGCGCAACCACAACTTAGCGAAGGGTGAGTTCCGAACACCTCTTCGGCCTTTTTTCTTTGTTATTTCAGCGCTTTTGATTTTCACTGGGCTGTGCTTGACAAGAATTGACAGTAGAATGTGTTGTAGATCAACTTTGTCAGTTACAGTTGGATGAAGAAAACACTCTAATTTTTATTATTTTTGCTAAACTCTTATTTGAGAGTTTGCTGAAATTTGAGCCTCTAACAGCTTAATTTGTTTGGAAAGTAAGTTTAAAATCTTATTTGCTCACCTTCAGAATATGATTGCATTTAATAAATCAAGTAAGATCTGTGTTATATAAATTGGGATGGATGAGTCATATATATATAATATACAGCAAAATAAATAAATACAAAAAAAACACGAAGAAAATTAAGAAAAACAATAAGCTTCATTAAAGTGTTATATAAGTGTTCAAATAAGTGTTATTTTTACTTATTGTGTTTTATTTTTTATTTGTTGTAATTTTTGTAAAAATTTTGTGAGTGCTCCTCACACTATTGTATTGATATATTTTGCTTTGGCTATATTGATACAATATTAGAAAGTACTCTTTTTTGCGAATATAATGGTGTGGGCTGATTGAAAGATTATATCTTTTATTTTCTGGATCTTTTAAGAAATGTTATCCTTTTTTTTTCCGGATTATTTTTTTCTCACCCAGTTTGTTATTTTTTTTATTATTATTTTTCCTTTTCCTCCTTTTTCATATGTCTGTAATTTTTCTTTGTCTTATCGTCATTTCGCTTATATATATATGCTTATATATATATATATATATATATATATATATATATATATATATATATATATATATATATATATATATATATATATATATATATAAATATAAAATCTTCCAAAATATTTACTGCGGAAAGAAAAATTGCCTAAAAATTTCGTTGCTTCCAATATAGCACAAATGTGCAACTTTAGCATATATGTGCTATGCTGGAAGAATATGCAACTTTTTAAATTGTAATTTACTTATTATCGTTTTTTTTATCTTAATCGCATACCTGCCAACTTTTAATCCCTTCCATTATTATTTTTCACAGTGGTATTAAAATGGAATTAAAACTTCAATTTTAAGCAAACAAATACGTTGTATTTGAGAAAACTTAAGTTGACAACCATGACAGTAACGCATATTAATATATGTGCTTAATTTTTGTAAGAATAGTGGTGATCAATATCATTTAAAAATTAAGATTGTAAAAGAAAAAATAGTATATAATTACTACCACTTTAAATATGAAAATAAAATCTTCCGGAAAATCAGGAAGAGTTTGCAGGTATGCAACCGTATTCATAACTATAGTTCGTTCACTAGGAGTTGGCACTTGCATACCTGCCAACTTTTACGCATTTGGCGTAAAACTTTATTTCTATATTTAAAGTGGTAGTAAAACGTATACTTTCTATATATTCTTTGCAT
Organism: Parasteatoda tepidariorum; assembly: GCF_982258835.1. Lineage (NCBI taxonomy): Eukaryota > Metazoa > Arthropoda > Arachnida > Araneae > Theridiidae > Parasteatoda > Parasteatoda tepidariorum. The sequence continues at coordinate 26,927,446 of NC_141766.1, forward strand.
TTATAAAATTAATTTATAATCTTTTTGATCCACCACTATTTTTTAAAAAAAATTAAGCATATATATGAACATGTAATACTGTTGTGAAAGTACCCACTCAGATGAATTAGTTGGAGCCCCTAGCGGGGCTGATGCTAAGATAACCAACACATATGAGTATGAGTTGTGAAAGTACGCATAAGCTTAATTTAAACACAGCGAATGTTTTTGCCTAAAATTTTAGTTTAAATTCCATTTAACTACCACTGGAGAAAATCATTCTTGAAAGGATTAAAAGTTGGCAGGTATGTAATCGGATAAGTATCAGTCCTGTTTAGGGATAAAAAATATTTTTATCTGGTGTTCAGTTATATGTGTGTAATTGGGATCAAAATATTTGTAAACAACATTTATTAAGCTTAAAAATAAATATTAAAGACTACATATTGCTGCCACTGGGAATTATATTCCCTTTACAATGGGAAAAGTTAGTATCACAATTCATATGTAGTTCCAGAATTCTTTTAAACTCTCATCAACATATGTTAAGCATAAATGTTTTATTTTACTTTTAATTCAGACAAATTTAAATGAAGTTAAATTTTCTTAAATAATAAGTTTAATGTAACTTTCCAGCGATCCTTGAAAATTTTAGTAGTGGTAGTAAATTTAGGTTAATGCTAGAAGATATTTCGTATTTTAATATACCACTTCGACACTAAGTGGCAGGGCAGAAAGCCTATATATAACGAGACGGAAAAGAGCAAAAACTGGTACGAAAGACATTTCATTGTAGCATTTTTTTCAAGAAACATTAAATTTCTGTAACTACAGTAATTGTTTTACAATTTTAGCATATATAAGTAACAGCTTCTTTCTTTTTAGAAAAATAGATTTAGCTGAATAATTGGAAAAAAGAATAGTTTAACTCCTCCCGAAAGCATGTTAAAACTTAAATGGGTTTACTACCAGCTTTTCCTCTTTTCCG